>NC_090231.1:41785026-41897526 GCF_024489055.1 Chanodichthys erythropterus
CTATCAAAACCTCTACACATAAACCTCTACACATCATCTACACATAAAGATGTGATTAAAAGCCTAAACTATTATAAACAAATCGATCGTTAGAGTTAGCCTACCTCTTCTGAAAACGGGATGCTAACGGAGATGATAACGGAGTTTTTCGAAGACACTAAACTGTTTCTGTAAAGTAAATATTCAACATAAGTGTGTCAATTACATGTTAGAGAAGTGTCAAGAACAGTTGTGTGTGTTATTCGTGTGATTTTAGCGACTAAACTCACCTGAAAGAAGTGAAAACAACAGCGAGAGGCTGCTGTTTTTGCTGCTTGTCAGTTGTTGTTTCTCCGTTTCCATGGCAACTCTGCGCCGCTCCAGTGTTTGAAAGCGGTTCGGCGCGCACACGCATTAAAACACGTCACAGTCATGCAGCACTTACATAAATAAACATCTAGAATTAAAACATTACATAAAAAAATCTCATTAATATTAAATCATGAATTTAAAACTCATTTTGTAGTTTTATGACCCTATAGGAGCAAAATGCCACCCCAGCATAGTGGGACAATTGTGGCACTTTTATAACTTAATAAGTGTGTAACTTTTATAACTTATTTATTTTTTTTTTTTACAAACATTCAACCACGTTATTTTATTTGAAAGCGTGCCCATAGGCAGTTTTTTTATACCAAGTTTTTGATATAGATATTAAGTCAGTCTTAATATTTTTTATTCAGACTTTCAGATTTTTTAACTGTAAAAATAATATAAAATAAATACACACTTATCAAAAAAGATGTCCTGTAAGCGCTTAGTAGAAACTGGACCGATTATCGGCTTGCCACTGGTGTACCAATGGTGACCCAGCAGCGGCAAACCGCTGGTGATGTGCCACCCAAAAAACGCTGTCAGATTGACGGCATTTTCAGATTGGTCAGCTTGCCGATGGTGTGCCGACGGTGGTCCGACCGTTTCAAGCCGCTGACTTTGTGCCGCCCAAAAAATTACAACATGTGAAAATATATTCCACATGTGCTCCACATTATAACCTATAGGCTAGTAACATGTTTTCCATATGTGCACTTGCTCCATTATGTTCAAACTTTGTTCACATGTGGTGAAATGTTGTTCACATGTGGTGAAATGTTGTTCACATGTGGTGACATGTTGCTCACATGTGATCATATAAGTTCACATGTGATCACATGTGGAAAACATGTGATCACATGTGAAGTTCATGTGTTTTTTCTGTAAGGGACATTAATGACTAAATTAAATTAAATATATTTATAATAATTGTTCATGTTTGTTGTAATGTAGTATACTTTTTTTTCAATGTTGTTGTCGCTTTAAGAATTTCCCGCTCTGCTTGAGTCGTTCGTTTTTCAGTCTGCGCGCGCGGTCCTGTCCTGACAGAAATTCAGAACACGATTTCGTCGTGTTTTTTGGACATATTTTTCAGGTAAATGCGAGATAATGGTATTTATTCATATTTCTTTACGTATTGTGCTATGTTGTGTTGATTTTGTCTAATTCGATGTTCCCCTGCTTAAAGCCGGAATAAGTCAGACGTCAGACTGGCTGTTGTACGACGGATTTGGGAAGCGCCTTCAAAAGTTCAGAATCGAGTTGGGGAAAAATGAATACCACACAATTAATAAAGGAGCTTATACAGTTTGTCATTGAAATCACTGATGAGGAGAGGAAAAAAATTGAGGGTGAGTATGATTATTATCACATGTTGAGAATGTTTTAAGAAAATCGAGTATAACAGCCTTCATCAATACAGACGATAAACTTTCATACCTTTGCTTCGCATACCATATTTATTTGATAAAAACGGTGGCCGACACTATATATTGGCAGGGCTAGCCATTGTAATTAGTGATTATCTAAGTTTTTTTACATTTTGAGACTAAAAATATCCTGCCTGTGATTGCGTCATTTTGTTAGGCCGCACGAGACTTCCCCGACGCAACCCTCTTGGCCATCAAACTTAAAATCAAGTGATTAATAAGTATGGTAAAATTTACAGCACAGAGGCGGTACGAATATTTATTCATTTGTTAAGCACACTTGATAATATAAAAATGATATTTGATATTAAAGCAGCATTATACAGCTCAGTGTCTTAATGCAGTTAATTAATAAACCATCAGTTTATTATATCCGCCTTTTTCATGCTATAGCCGATATGCCGATGGTTGTGAATTGTCAAAAATTGGCCAACAATCTCTAATACTAACTTAGTGATACATTTTCCTGCAGCGCCACCAAATCAGGTGCTGGCGCCTACCCAGCAAACACAAAACGTTTTTACAACTTTTCACAACGTTGTATTTTGGTTGCAATTAGGTAATGTTGTAGTACAACGTTTTAAAAACGTTTTAAAAACGTTTTTTAAAATAAAAAAATAATGTAACCAAAATAAAACGTTTTAAAAACGTTGTGAAAATACCAAGCTGGTATGTTTTCTTTAAGTAGTCAAAAAAACGTTAATATCACGTTTGTCTACTACGAAAACGAAACTATACCAAATTGCAACTTTTGGGAGACGTTTTATTCAGGTGTTAAAATAACGTAATCTGCACGTTGGAATACGACGTTTAAAAAACGTCATGACAGTACCAAAATACAACCATGTCAAAACAAAGACTATGCTAGGGCCAAAACACATACATTCTGTTTTTTTATTATCATTTGTTGTGCAATAGCCTATAGCCTACTTTTATTTGTACACCACGTTGATCATTTCTGGTATATAAAACATATGTTTTCTTTAGTCAAAAAGAAAAAAAGAAAAAGAAAACTTAAGTATTCTAAAGCTATTATATTATATTATATTAACCCCCCCCCCCCCCCCCCCATATTCAAATCCATCAGTTACAAATATTTCAACATGAAAATCACAGTAGATCTATACTAAAATATGTATAATTCATTTATTTTGTAACAATAATTTTGTTTATAATCGAATATGTGTTTGTCATAATAAATTAGTAAAAAAAATACCCCCTCCATTGAACCGATTGGTAACGCCCAACCAATGCGCATCGCATTTTCACCAAAACAACGCCAGTGGCGCTCTACTGTTTGAATGAATGAGAGCGGGTAGCACCAAAAAAGAAGAGAACCGCTGCCCAGCCGACTATATTAAACTTCTGTTCAAAGAGGGACGTTAAAAAGAATAAAGCATGTACTGAGAAGGAGGTATGAAAACATTGTAATAGTTAAGTACACTCCACATATATTTTAGCTAGCTAATCCATTGCAATTTAGCCATAACTATCAGTGTAACTTTAACCAATTACTAAAACAGCCATCTATTTTGTTACTTCATTTTTCAATAGCGTCTTATCAGTGACAAAAGTATTCAAATCGGTGTTTGTTTTCTTCCTTAATTAATCTGATTTTTGAATGAATTGGCTGAATGAACGATTTAAGTAGCTCACTCATTAACAGGGCCGGATTAACATAAGGGCTAGGTGGGGCTGAAGCCCCAGGGCCCGCGGGTAGAGGGGGCCCGTGATTGGCTGGAGGAAATGAGATTGACAAGTCATAGGTGGTTGATTTGTGTCTAATAAAATAACAAGAAAAAATTATTGGAAAATGTGCCTGACTGATAAATCATCGTCCAATCAAAATCACTTTACAATTCGTGCCATGACATCGGGAAACGCCTCTTTGCGTTACGCTATGGCATGTAGACTAGAAAATTGGCCTTTTTTGCTTTTTCAGCCTCGCTGGTGTTCAAAAAATGATTAAAAAAAGTGATAGTGGTGCGCAAAAACGGACAAATAAGCTTGAAAGCGAGAAAAGGGATGCTAATCTTATAGCAAAAATACCAAAACTAATTTCTTCGGTTCACATAAAACATCCGTACCAGTGGAAGACTCCGCGTGCAGCGGCAGCTTACAATTATCTTCACCCACCGACACCGTCGCCGATCATGCTTTACACGTTGAAGAAGGTGAGATAGCAGCTGCATCAAGTTATTATTCTTATAACGAGTTAAGCCCTATTCGGATGGATGGTAATTGTTTCTCATGAAAACGTAAGGTGTTTTCAACATTTGCAGGGACGAGTCGATTGATTTTATTGCCGTTTGAATTCAGAATGTCAGTGTTTTTCTCTCATCATCATCACCCGTGTAAAAATCCAGAATTAACATTCCTACAGTTTTTTTGACGAACACCAATGTCGTGTGACTTGTCTCCACTATCTGCCTTTGAAGCACATTCTATCAGTTGCAGTTCTGGTGCCTCCATCCGTACAACTCGACCTCGACACATTCACATCACACGTTAACACAGCGGTAGAGTTACTCACGGGACACTGCACTTATTCGCAATCACAAAAGTTCTTTATTTGCATGTGCTTTAAAGCCCTGCCAGTTAAACATGTAATTCGTGCGCTGCGCTTTTTCTGACCCCATACACCCGAAGCGTGCACACACACTTAAGCCTGTCAAACAGCACCTGACTACTGGACTTCATCTTTCGCGTCTGATTGCGCCACAATACTGTCAAATACACAAAAGGTTTACATAAACACAGTTGGTTATGTCTGAAGTGAGTTGAGAAAATGGGACGCATGCAGGTCTTAAAGTGACAGCGTCCTAATAGTTAGCATGCGGACCGTTGTCCTTAAAGGGATAGTTCACCCCAAAAATTAAAATCCTGTCATCACATACTCACTTTCAAGCTGTTTTAAACCTGAATGAGTTTCTTTCTTCTGTTGAACACAAAATAAAATATTTTGAAGAATGTGGGTAACCAAACAGTTGCTGGTCCCCATTAATTTCCATAGTAGGAAAAAAATATATATAATGTGGAAATCACTGGGGACCATCAACTGTTTGGTTACCCACCTTCTTCAAAATAGTTTATTTTGTGTTAATAAGAGGAAAGAATTATTGTGTCAGCAATATATGCAATACAATTTTAAAATATGTTAAATATTTTATATGTTAAATATATTTTAAAATATGTTAAATAGCATGGAATATTTAGTGTGCTTGTGCTTATATAAAATGATTTGATAAAATGAACTTTGTAAAAATATAAAAATAATGACAATAAAAAAAAAAAAAAAAAAATCTTGTGGTACAAGACACTGTGGCATGGCAATCATATGAAAGGGGGCCCTTGGTGTTGCTATAGCCCCAGGGCCCAATGTGTTCTTAATCCGGGCCTGCTCATTAAAACGTCGAATCGCTGGTTTCAATATATAACATAATTTATTTATTTTTAGAATCACTCCGTTATGTTAGAATTTGATGAATAGTTATATTCCAAAAAGTTATGATAGATAGATAGATAGATAGATAGATAGATAGATAGATAGATAGATAGAGAAGAAATAAATTATCCAATAACGCTACACATAAAACAGATTTTTTTTTTAATAAAAAAAAACACAAAAAAAACAGGCAGCATACCAACGCTCAACCCCCCCAATGTTGAAACCAAATCTACGCCCTTGACTCCATCAGTAGCCTATTGTTTTAACGCTGTAATGTAAACGATAGCTGCTTAACTTTTGACATGTTTAATTGGCGTGCGCATTTAACATTTCGAGTCCCGTGAGCAATCGGATTGGAGTCACCATGGAAACGGGGCGGCAACCAGGCGGCAACTCAACCAACTGACAAGTGTCAAGCAAGAGCACGACCGTCTGTCACTGTTATTTTCACTGCTTTCAGGTAAGTTTAGTGCCTAAAATTACACAAATAATACATACAACTGTTCTTGACACGTTCATACATGTAATTGACAAGCTTCTGTTGAATATTTTCTTCATAGAAAAGGTTTGTTGTCTTTGGAAAAAGATCGTTAGAATCTCAACCGTTAGGCAAACTTTAAGAGGTAGACTAACTTGACTTAAACTCTTATTTATGAAAGTTTGGGCTTTTAATCACATTTTATGTGTAGATTAGAGGTTTTGATAGTTTTGTAAATGATTTTCTGGCAATTTGTCAATGGATGATTAGAAAATATAACTTAAAAGTATGCGGTGTACTGTTAATCGGTGACGTCACTTATATGGAGCGTGAAAATGGGGTGAAACTAACGTTATTTCAAACATGTTTTGATATTTCATGGTAAATAAATATTGATTAAAATTGCACTGTGATTTCAGGAGCGTCAGATATATGAATAATTTATATTTATTGCGTCCAAACATAATTAAGTGACATTGTATGAGGAATACTAAATAAGTAAAGCTACAAATGTAAATGCTGGCATCTTAAGAATTTTTTTTACACACACACACACACACTCAGACAAACACACATAGCCTATATATACATATATATGTATATATATATACACATATATATACACACATATATATGTTCTGTATATTATTCTTTCTCATTTCTGCATTTCACCTCTATTCTATTTTTTTTTTTTTTTTTTTTTTTTAATAAACCTGACATTGAATACTACATTTTGTTGGCCCTGTGACAACTTGTTTATGTTCCTAGATTCTTCCATGTTAAAGTTTGATCAAAAGTTTATCAAGTATTCAAAAAATTCATCAAATATTTTTTGAGTCCTCTATGGCCATCTTGTTTAACTCTGCATTGAGGACACTTGGTATAGAGTTAGCAACCTACAGTAAGGTCCAACATAATTCAAAATGAGACAGATGATAATAAAAAAAGTACTGAGCATTGTGAATGTAAGAGCCTCACATTATATTAATAACAATCATTGTTGGTGTGTGAATTGCATTTCAGGGCAGTTTGTGAAGACGAGATGCTGTGACAACCTGGACAGAAGTCAGTTCCAGATCCACCTTCAACACCAGACTTCTCATATGGATTGCTGTATACTAGCATATTATTATTCGCTTCAGAATTGGGTGCATGCAGACAAATGTTTATAACATTCTTTCTTTCTGGTGTTGTGTCGAATTCTGTGACCTACCAAATCATATGACTATAGGCACTGCATTGACCTAATCTGACTAAACCTAACCCTAATCCTACCCTTTTGATAATTAACCATGGTTTTACTATAGTAAAATCTTGTTGTTGTTTTTTTTTTTTGTTGTTGTTGTTTTTTTGACGTATTGATTACCATTTGTATAATCACACAAATACCATAGTTAAAACTGTTTTTCTAGCAGAACCATGGTTCATTTGTGGTAACCATGGAATTACTACAATGACTATATTTTTTGCTTTTAATCATGGTAAAACCATGATAAATTTCCATAACCTACACCTTATAACCTACTAGGGTCACATAATTTAGTGGGTTACAGAATTCGGCATTATAACTGTTTGGATCAGCAATTAAAGGGTTAGTTCAACCAAAAATGAAAATAATATCATTAATTACTAACCCTTGTGTCAGTCTACACCCGTTAGACCTTCGTTGATCTTCGGAACACAAATTAAGATATTTTTGCTGAAATCTGATGGCTCAGTGAGGCCTCCATTGCCAGCAAGTTAAAGGATTAGTTCACTTTTTGAATGACAATGTCCTGATAATTTACTCACCCCATGTCATCCAAGATGTTCATGTCTTTCTTTCTTTAGTCAAAAAGAAATGAAGGTTTTTGATGAAAACATTCCAGGATTATTCTCCTTATAGTGGACTTCAGTGGACTCCAGACGATTGAAGGTCAAAATTACAGTTTCAGTGCAACTTAAAAGGCTTTCAGTGATACCAGACAAGGAATAAGGGTCTTATCAAGCAAAACGATCAGCCGTTTTTTTAAAAATACAACTGCATATGCTTTATAAACAGAAATGATCGCCTTGCGAGTGCTTTCATGTTCCGTATTCTTCTAATGCTGTATATCCAATGCCTTCCCTATTCTA
Source organism: Chanodichthys erythropterus (assembly GCF_024489055.1). Lineage (NCBI taxonomy): Eukaryota > Metazoa > Chordata > Actinopteri > Cypriniformes > Xenocyprididae > Chanodichthys > Chanodichthys erythropterus. Next base: position 41,792,849 of record NC_090231.1, read on the forward strand.
CGTACGGAAAAAAACTGAACTGGTGCCGGGTTCGTTCCGTAAGTTGAATAGGGAAGGCGTAGGACATACAGCGTAAGCTTTTTGAAGCATACACAACACAGGAGCACTCGCAAGGCGATCATTTGTGTTTATAAATCATATACAGTTTTTTTTTTTTTTTCGAAAATGACTGATCGTTTCACTAGATAAGATTCTTATTCCTTGTCTGGTATCATTTAAAGCCCTTTTAAGCTGCACTGAAACTGTAATTTTGACTTTCAACCATCTGGGATCCATTGAAGACCACTATAAGGAGAATAATCCTGGAATGTTTTCATCAAAAACCTTCATTTCTTTTCGACTGACGAAAGAAAGACATGAACATCTTGGATGACATGGGGTGACTAAATTATCAGGACATTGTCATTCAGAAAGTGAACTAATCCTTTAATTTACACTTTCAGTGCCCAGAGAGGTACTAAAACGTTTAAAACAGTACAGCGGGCCTACTAATATTAGTATTGGGTCTTAATATTGTAGAACAGCACAAGGGTGAGTAATAATATTGACATAATTTTCATTTTTGGGTTTACTATGTCATTAAGACAGCTCCTAGCTGCCACCTACTGGCATAACAATGTAACCTGCAATGAAAGCGCTGAAAAATCGAGAAATCGCTAACATAGTTTCTCAAAATCAGGTATTTATTGAACAATAAACTTCTTATTTAATATATATTATTTAAGTTCCGATGCCTATATATTTGTAATTTGTGTTGAAAAAAATCCTTAAAATATAAGCATTAGTTTTACTGCAAACAAGTGATTAAAATATAATTATTATAATCGCAATAAAATAATTTGTATCTATTTAAAATGAAATACTTTACAATTTACAAATTAAATGTTTTTTTCTTCTGTAAAAACATCTGTCCTCTGAAATTTCTTGGAATTTGTTAATGACCCCATATTTAAATTTGCCAGTAATGGCATAATTTTCATGTGTTTTATTTATTTACATATTTACCTTTTTTTCCATATCATGTTACTTTTTTTACATTTTGTGAATAAATATGAGTGACAAAATTTGTGTGTAGTATAAATTATTAGGCCTACATATATGTTAATGTAGGCTTATACAATGGACAACAACCACAGGTCTGCTCTACAGGTAAGGTAGTGCAATGTAAAAAAAGTTCTGCTGAATATTCAGATTTACAGAAATGTTGTAAACTGACATAATAGCTTATGATGAATTATAAAGAAATATAAAATACACCACTTAATGTATTTATCTTATTATACATTTATGTTTTATATATTTGTTTTATATGGTTTTAGTCATTTTATCTGGAAAGATAACACTAAAAAAAAACATTTTGATGGCAGCATATGAAGTACTAGTTTGGACGTGTCAAGTACGTTTTTAAAACGTTGCAAGGAGACATTCAGACGTGATAAAAACGTTATAAAGACTTTTCTGCAATGTTGTGAAAAAACGTATTTATAACGTAAAAAAAACCCGACATCTGTCGTATTAAATACGTCCGATTAAAACGTTATCACGACCTTTTCACAACGTGAAAAAAACGTTTTTACAACGTTATTGTGTTTGCTGGGTATCTGTATAATTTAGTGGCACTGGTGCCACTGCTCTCAAATGTTAGTCTGGAGCCCTGTGTCGCTGCAATTGACAAATTCAGCTGTCTGTTAGGGCGCGTGTTATTTCCATGTTTTTATATTTTAATCTCTATTAATTATTATTTATTATTATTATTATTATTATTATTTTAATCTTAATTTCATTGCAGAATTTATTTGTTAGCCCTGTAAAGTATTCCCCACTGGTTACTATTTTTGAGTGTGCATTTTACCTGACAGGCAGTGGTGCCGTGTTCCAGCCTCAAAAATACTGGTTTAGTGCATGGTTCTAATGATGGGTAATTCAGTTGTACTTTTCATGATCTCTTTTATGTTATAGACAATGAGGAGATTATTGGTGGGATGACTGTAAAGGATGCTGTTAGCAAATATCCATTCTTGAAGAGTTCATCAGGGGTAAGTGTGGAAATTATAAAAGTACACAAACCCATTAACATGTAGAACATGTAAAAATCCTGACTTTCTTATGTTTGTGTCTTTTTAACAAATTTCAGCTTTATCAAGAAATGATTAATCGTGCAGCTCTAAATTAGACTGATATCTTATTTGTGCTTTTGTCTTTTAGAGTGACCCATCTTCACCATATCCAACTGTTCAAGTACAGGAAGCCACAGACTGGAAAACTGTGCTTACAAGAAGAGTCACTTCTGTCATCAGAGTTGATGGGATAGAGATCTGCCGGGCTAGCGGTGTGGACGAAGGGGTTCTTGCTGCATTCTGCGCCTATTTTGTCTTCAATTTGACATATCCACCTCACTTGAAGAACACTCTGGTGTTTCTTCCGCGGTATGTTTTGAAACTTACTGTGGATGGTGACAAGCCTCTAATCATCCTTTTACAGTAACATCTGCAAAAATGCAGTACATTGTTAACATGGACACAGACTGGTTATTGTGTGGCAAGCTGTTAAAACCTGTATCCTTTTATCATCATTATTATTCGTACTGTGTGAAATATGAAAATGAATGGACTGTCCTTTCACCAGGTAAGGAGGTTGATTACCAGGCATTAGATACCTACAGTGTTGATGACAAATTATTTATTAGCAGTAGGTATTCTTGTTGAAAATGCCCTTTAGCTTCAATGTGCAGAACATGAAATAGCCTAATAATGAGCTTTATATCAGTTCTTGTATTTTTTTTATTTGATTTGTAAGGATTCTACAGTAAAGACAAATCTCTTGTATTCCTGATGATTTTATTGAAAAGGGCTGGTGTTTTAAACTGTTTTATACCTGTTTATATTTAAGTAATGTCTGATGAGCTTTTATGTAATTCTCTTTGTAATAGAAAGTTTATAAATAAAATTGCATCTGTAAAATCTGCGTGTCTGTAAGCCAGTTTAAGATATTTTATAGATTTTCACCCACATAGGATCAAAACTGCTTACAAAGTTATAAGGTACAATTCTGTACCTTGCTGTAAAGGTACAAAAAGGTACCTTTGAGGGTACCACCCCAGTGACGGCCACTTGTACCCTAAAAGGTACAGTTTTGTACCTTTTTTCTGACAGTGTGGGGGACAAAATTGTTCCTTAAATGGTACAAAGTTATAAGGTACAATTCTGTACCTTGCTTTAGAGGTACAAAAAGGTACCTTTGAGGGTACCACCCCAGTGACGGCCACTTGTACCCTAAAAGGTACAGTTTTGTACTTTTTTTTTCTGACAGTGTAGGGGAAAAGTGCCCAGCAAACATTCGGACGTCTATTGGCCGTTGAAAAGACGTCCGTCCGACACGTCCCGTCATGGTTGAAAAATAGTTCCAAAATGAAAGTTGAACCGACGTCTTTGACGTCTTCTGGACGTGAACTGCACGTCTTTTCTGCACGTCCGTGGACGTCTAAATGTGTCGTCTTCTGGACGTGTCAGTGCGTCGTCTTCTGGACGTGTAAATGTGTTGCTGCATATTTTAAGTGTATATTGTTATGATATAGACACGGAGGCAGAGATAAAAGCAATCCAGGTGAGTTTATTGGAACAATATGTGGAACACAGAGTGATAATGGCTGTTATCAGGTTCTTGAGAGATGAATATAAAGTAATACTGTCCTTGTGTGGTTTGTGGATCCAGGAGTTGAGCTGAGATGGAGGGAGACGTTGGAGACACTCACACACACAGAAGGGTAAGCACACGAAGGGACCAGGAGACGAAGGAGATGAAGGAGATCGCTGGAGTAGGTAAGTATGTTGAAGGGGAGTCCTTAAGGTAAGCATATACATGGCGTAGTGCAAACGAGACCGGACAGTGAGTGTGTGTGAGAGTGGTGGCTTTGTAGTGCTGGTGATTGCAGAGTGAATGAGGTGCAGGTGGCGGTGATTAATAAGCTGGTGATTGAGTGCGTGGGTACTGTGGTGAGGTGGAGCCTGGCGTGTCTGTGACAGTACCCCCCCTCCCACGGCCCGCTCCTGAGGGCCGCGGACCCCGACGTCGTGGTGGTCTTCCCCTGGGTCGCGGGGCAGGTCTGTCTGGATGGTTGGTATGGAAGTTCTGTAACAGAAGAGGATCAAGGATATCATTCCTGGGAACCCATGAGCGTTCTTCGGGACCATAGTCCTCCCAGTCCACGAGGTACTCGAGTTTACCACCACGGCGCCGGGAATCCAAGATCTCGTGGACCACGTAGGCTGTGCCGTCCTCTAGGAGAAGTGGAAGGGGGGGCTCGGCGGCTGCCACGTCAGGCTCTGTGGAGGGAACAACAGAAGGGTGGTGAGGTTTGAGTAGAGATACGTGAAATGTAGGATGGATTCTACTATACTGTGCCGGGAGTTGGAGACGATAGGTGACGGGGTTGATCTGCCGAAGGATAGTGAACGGGCCAATGAAGCGGGGACTCAGCTTTTTGCAGGGCAGACGCATCCTGATGTCCCGGGTGGACAGCCAGACCTTCTGCCCCGGCTGGTAGACTGGAGCCTCGGAGCGTCGAAGGTCGGCTGCCATCTTGCGTCTGCGCAGGGCCCTCTGCAGCTGGTGGTGAGCTGAGTCCCACACCCTCTCGCTCTCCCGGAACCAGTAGTCGACTGCCGGAACGTTGGAGGGTTCCCCGTCCCAGGGGAACATCGGGGGTTGGTAGCCGAGTACGCACTGGAAGGGTGTTAGTCCCGTTGAGGCTTGGCGGAGAGAGTTTTGTGCGTACTCGGCCCAACCCAGGTACTGGTTCCAGGAGTTCTGGTGGCCGTGACAGAAGGTACGCAGGAAGCGGCCGATCTCCTGGATCTTCCGTTCCGTCTGCCCGTTCGACTGAGGATGGTATCCAGACGATAGGCTGACGGTCACACCCAGGAGGGAGAAGAAGGCTTTCCAGACGTGTGAGACAAACTGGGGTCCTCTGTCGGAGACGATGTCTTCAGGTAATCCATAATAGCGAAAAACATGATTAAACATTAGTTCTGCGGTGGCCATGGCGGTAGGTAGACCCTCCAGGGGTATCAGACGGCAGGACTTAGAGAAGCGGTCCACCACCACCAGGATGCATGTGTGACCGTCAGACTCGGGGAGATCGGTGACGAAGTCCACTCCCAGGTGTGACCAGGGTCTCTCAGGAACGGGCAGAGGAAAGAGCTTGCCGGTGGGAAGATGGCGTGGGCTCTTGGAGATGGCACACTCCCTGCAGCCCTGCACGTACCTCCTGACGTCGTTGGCCATGTTGGGCCACCAGAAGCGTTGTTTGAGCAACGAGAGGGTCTCCTTGACCCCCGGGTGACCAGTGCCAAGTGAAGAGTGAACGTTGTGCAGGAGTGGAGTGCGACGTGTCCGTGTGATGTACTGCAAGCCCGGTGGGCAACCCGGCGGAGTGCGTGTGGAGGCATTGGCGGAGGGAATGGTCTCTTCGGACCACTGGATGGGGCTCACGAAGATGGACTCCGGCAGAATAGTATCAGGTTTTTCGGGCTTTTCCTCAGGAGCATAGAGGCGAGATAAGGCGTCAGCCTTCGTATTCTTAGAACCAGGACGGTAGGAGATGGAGAAGTTGAATCTAGAGAAGAACATAGCCCAGCGAGCTTGGCGAGGGTTGAGTCTCTTTGCGGCCTTCAGATATTCGAGATTCTTGTGATCAGTGAGGACTTGAAATGGGTGAGTAGCTCCCTCCAACCAATGCCTCCACTCCTCAAGGGCAAGTTTGACGGCCAGGAGTTCGCGGTCACCGATGTCGTAGTTGACCTCCGCCGGGTTGAGCTTGCGGGAGAAGAAGGCGCATGGATGGAGTCTACTTGGTGTCCCCTGCTGCTGTGAAAGGACCGCTCCCACTCCGGTGGTAGATGCGTCCACCTCTACTATGAACGGGAGGTCCGGGTTAGGGTGGACGAGGAGGGGAGCGGTGGTGAAGGCCTTCTTCAGGGTCTCAAAGGCGTCGGTGGCTAATGGAGACCAGGACAGAGACTTGGGCTGGTGACGGAGGAGGTTGGTGAGTGGACTGACGATTGTGCTGTAGTTTTTGATGAACCGGCGATAGAAATTGGAGAAACCTAGGAATCTTTGGAGTTCTTTGATGGTGGTAGGAGTGGGCCAGGACTGTATGGCGGAGACCTTCCCCTCGTCCATCCGGATGCCACTGTGATCAATCACGTACCCCAGGAACTGGACGGAGGGTTGGTGGAATGAGCATTTTTCAGCCTTGAGGAAGAGATGGAACTGCCGTAAGCGCTGGAGGACCTCCGCAACGTGGTGGCGATGTTCGGCCAAGCTCCGGGAGTAGATGAGGATGTCATCTATATAAACCAGAACGGACTTATGGAGAAACTCCCGGAGCACCTCGTGGATGAAATCCTGGAATACGGAGGGCGTTGACCAGGCCATACGGCATCACGAGGTACTCGTAGTGTCCAGTGGGCGTGACGAAGGCGGTCTTCCACTCGTCCCCCTCACGTATCCGGATGAGGTTATACGCGCTGCGGAGGTCCAACTTGGTGAACACAGTGGCACCGCGGAGATGTTCCAGGGCCGCTGGGACGAGGGGAAGTGGATATCGGAACTTGATGGTGATCTTGTTGAGTGCACGGTAATCGATGCATGGCCTCAAGCCTCCGTCCTTCTTTGCCACGAAGAAGAAGCTTGAAGCAGCAGGGGAAGTAGACGGGCGGATGTAACCTTGTTCGAGTGCCTCCTTGATGTATTCCTCCATGGCCTTCTCCTCCGGTATGGACAGGGGGTATATGCGTCCCCTGGGCACTGGTTCACCCGGCAGCAGATCGATGGCGCAGTCCCATGGCCGGTGTGGAGGAAGCTTGGAGGCGCGTTGCGGGCAGAAGACGTCGCTGAAGGGGGCGTAGTCAGGGGGAACATCCACGGAGCGCTTCTCAACAGGGCTCTCGATGGACGTGGCATTCACGAGAAGAGACTTGGAGAGTGGAAGTTTTGGAACAGGAAGCGCTGGGAAGCAGTCTGGGAAGCAGTGATCGCCCCACTTCAGGACTTCGCCTGTGCGCCAGGAGATGTTGGGGTTGTGTTGTTCCAGCCACGGGCGCCCTAGAACCACGTCAGCGGTGGATTCCTCCAGAACCAGCAAATGGATGTGTTCAGTGTGCAGGATACCGATGCTGAGTTGTAGTGGACCCACGCAGTGACGGATGTGTCTGCGGCTTAGGGGTTTGCCCGTGATGGAGTGGATTTGATAGCTCGTCGGTGAAGGAGAGATCTTAAGGTTGAGTTGTCTACAGAGGGTGCCTGAGATGAAGTTTCCGGCTGACCCTGAATCAAGGAGCGCCACCACTGGAACAGAGATGTTAGCAGCAGTAAGGGTTACAGTTGTAGTGAGTGGTTTCATTTTCTGAATGGAGGGAAATATTGCACTCACCACGGGTCGAGGAGGACGGATTGGGCATGTGGAGAGATTATGCCCCATTGTTCCGCAATAGAGACAGAGATTCAGGGCCAGCCTTCTTTGTCTTTCGTTAGGAGTGAGACGAGAGTGATCAATTTGCATGGGTTCGTTGGCTGGTTCTGGGGAGCTGACGGGTTCGGACCGACGGAGGAGGTTAGTGGTGGATGACTGGCCCTGGTGTTCTTGAATGCACGACTGCATACGGGACCCCACGCGGATGGCGAGTTGGATGAAGCGTTCTAATCCCATGGAGTCCTCGTATGCAGCGAGATGCAGCCGCACGGAGGGTTCCAGCCCCTGACGGAACGTGGTGATGAGGGCTTGCTCGTTCCATCCGCTGGTGGCGGCTAGCGTTCGAAACTGCAAGGCATATTCGTTAACAGATAGGTTTCTTTGCTTTAGATTATAAAGTTTCTCACCAGTCGAGGAATCAGTCAGAGGTTTCCCGAATACTTCCCGGAAGTGGGAGACGAACGCCGAATAGGATTGGACGACTGGGCCTTTCTGGGTCCACAACGAATCTGCCCATTGCAGAGCCTTCCCTTGCAGTTGTGAAATAATGAACGCTATTTTAGCCGTGTCTGTGGTGTAGAGGTGCGGCTGCATCTCCAGGACCAGCTCACATTGGAGAAGAAATCCGCTGCATTCCTCCGCCGATCCAGAGTAGGGCGCCGGTTTGGCCATGGGACTGGCGGTGAATGCAGGTGAAGGAGTGGTGCTGGTGGGTGCGGAGACAGCCGTGTTGTGGGATGACGATGTTGAGGGCTGTGGTGTGAGTGCTCGACGCAGCACGTCCACGAGTTCCTGGAATGGATCGTTGGTACTCATGCCGTTAGTTGTTATGGTCCGGTCTTCTGTTATGATATAGACACGGAGGCAGAGATAAGAGCAATCCAGGTGAGTTTATTGGAACAATATGTGGAACACAGAGTGATAATGGCTGTTATCAGGTTCTTGAGAGATGAATATAAAGTAATACTGTCCTTGTGTGGTTTGTGGATCCAGGAGTTGAGCTGAGATGGAGGGAGACGTTGGAGACACTCACACACACAGAAGGGTAAGCACACGAAGGGACCAGGAGACGAAGGAGATGAAGGAGATCGCTGGAGTAGGTAAGTATGTTGAAGGGGAGTCCTTAAGGTAAGCATATACATGGCGTAGTGCAAACGAGACCGGACAGTGAGTGTGTGTGAGAGTGGTGGCTTTGTAGTGCTGGTGATTGCAGAGTGAATGAGGTGCAGGTGGCGGTGATTAATAAGCTGGTGATTGAGTGCGTGGGTACTGTGGTGAGGTGGAGCCTGGCGTGTCTGTGACATATATAAGCCTGATTATGAAATAATCACACACCCATTGTGTAACATCGTGAAAGGCAATTAAGGTTCAAAATCGGTCCAGTCAGACCTGAACATACATTAAAAAAAAACACGTGTACATCACAAACAAGAACACATTATTTGTGGACATAAGCAAAAAAGAAGCATGTTCTGATTTAGCACTTTTTATTTTTTTGGAACGGTTTAGCATCTGTTAACCAATTAAAACAACAAGTACAAAATACTTAATTATATAAAGGGATAGTTCACCCAAAAATGAAAATTCTGTTATTTACTCACCCTCATGTTTCAAATCTCTATACCTTTCTATGTTCTGCTGAACACAAATATATTTGGAAGAATGTTTGTAACCAAGCAGATCTCACAACCCATTAACTACCATTATAGAAAAAAGTTATTATGATAGTTAAGGCGGCGAGATCTGGTTGGTTACATTCTTCCAAATATCTTTGTGTTCAGCCGAAATTAGAAAGTTTTACAGGTCTGAAACATGAGGTTTTTTTGGTCATTTTTGGGTGAACTTTCCCTTAAACACATTACAGCGGTTTGGCTTATTTTTGTCTATCCTCCACCCCCAGGTCTTCCTGGAGCGTGCTTCAGATGTTCCGCCATTGCTGCATCTATTACGGTGTCGGTAGTATTTGGGCTCCACCTCTTCACAGCATCTAAGGGGAGAGAATATATACATTTTTATTTCTGTTCATAACTTTGTTGACAGTCTCGAACAGAATATCCACCAACCCTGGACAGTTGCTGGACCTAAATGTGAAAACAATTGAAATAAGATAAACTTGACAGATCAACTTGACATCAACATCTTATAGATGGATTCTTCAAAGAGTTTTAGGTCACTCTCTGAATCCATCTTCTTTAGAGATGTTGTAGACCTGCCAGGGTCCAGAATGCCAACTATTTGCTTAAGTTGATCTTTCAAATCGAACAACATTGAAAAGAACTTCCTTTGAAATTCTGAAAGAAAAATTAGAGTAATATGTATACACAACTGGACACCTGAATAATTAAAAATTCTTCATTATGACACTTGCAGTCACTATTTGAGTTTATGCAGAGCATAACATTTTACAGTTTATTTGGACACTTTTTCCCAGTCTTTTTTGCCTGCTGATTTCAGGTAAAAATAAGGTTGTGAAAACAGAAGTGCAAGACTGAATTAACAGTGAGCAAAAACACAACAAAAATTGCATTTGCATTTTATTTTACTGGCCAGTGTTTTAAAACCACCACATATAATATTTCTTACTTGTGGTTGACATGGGGTAGGCGCTCCTTGAGGGTCTGGTACCACCTATTGAAAAAAAAAAAAATGAAAAAAGAAAATAAATAAAACATTGTAAAATGTTAATTCAATTGTGGATAGGACAACCCCATGGCTGGAACAAACATACCGTCAGGTCTGTGCTCACTCCTCGATGCAGCTGTCAAGAGGCAAAACAACATTACGAATTGCTGTTATTAATTTTTCCGGACCATCGTGTAGAAGATGTGATTCAAAGCTGAATTTGTCGTCATTACTACAGTCTTAAGAGTCACAAGATCCTTCACAAGTCATTCTGATATTCCGAATTAATGTTCAAGAAACATGTATTATCACTATAAATGTTGAAAAATTGTACACAACTGTTTATCAGGAATATTTGATGAGTATAGAGTTCAAGAGAACAACATTTATCTGAAATATAAAGCTTTTGCAACTTTGATCACAGGAATAAATGACATTTTATACTATTTTTAAAATAAAAAATAGTTATTCAAATTAAAAATATTCACAATATTATTTTATTATTATTATTATTATTATTTATTTACTTTTTTTTTTAAATGCAACCTTAATGAGCAAAACAGACTTCTTTCAAAAACAATCAATTAGTACAGTTTCCAAACTTTTGACTGGTAGTGTATATTGAGCTGTGTTGTCACTAAGGTGGACTGCGTTTAAAATAAGATGTGACTAAAGTTCTCACATACACTGGGGTGCCCTCTGGGATGGGGGCGTCCTCTGGGACTGCAGTGCCAGCGAAGAATTTGGGACAGGAGACAATACTGAATACACATTACAAACAAAAGGTGTGAAAAATACAAAGTTATTTAAGGCAGAAAATGTCACATTAATTGTTGAACACTGTAAGTGTACGATTAATTAAAAATCCTCTTTATGTGGATGAAATTAAACAAGAAAACAATACTATGCCTCTTTCGGTTGCCCCAGATGGCCTGGAGAACGTTTCATAAGTTCTCCGTCTGGCAGATGGCTGTTCGTTATGTGAACCTGAGAGACAAATTGCACGTTATTGCAAATTGCAAGTTATTTAAGGTCAGAAAGGTCACATTAATGAATGAATAACAGCATAACTGTACAATTACCAAAAAATAAATAAAAATCATCTTTAGGTGTATGACATTAAACAAGAAAACAATACTATGCCTCTTTCGGCTGTCCACGATGGCCTGCAGAACGATTCCTGATTTCTCTGTCTGGAAGATGGCTGTTCATTATGCGACCCTGCGAGACAAATTACACCTTGCATGTAATTTCATTAAGTACAATAAACATACACATGCAAAATATATTTAAAAAAAAAAAAAAGTACATAGTTGTCTAAAATATTAAAATAAATCACTTTTTAAAATCAATTTTTTTGGATATGTTGATATTCAGGCAAAACCCGGACTCATGGAATACATTTTTACCTCTAAATGAGAATGACATATTAAAGGCAAAAGTGACATTTTTTTTGTGTGCTATCACCTGTGTAAACAAAATACACTAAAATAATTTATGTAAATTTTTGAGTTTCATATCTTTTGGTACTCAGAGGACATGATTAGCAATTCTAAAATTACAAAATATTTTAAAGCAGTTACTGAAAACAAACATGTTCGAATCCAGCTAAACATTTCAATCTCTTTCAGATAATTTACTTTCTGAAAGAAACTCTCAAAAGGCTACATTAATAATTTACAGTAATAACTATGACTGTATCATTAAATATACTTTATACTATGGTGTACCATGTATAAATTCAAAGTAATTTTTAGCCTAACGTTAGCTAATTTTAGCCATACCTGGTGAATTTCAGTTGACAATGTACACATCATTTCTCTCGGTTCCTTCGTGTCAAACGCGTAAAACTCAAGCACGTTAATCAAATAATACAAAATGTACTTACCCAAAAGTAGATTTTATAAATATATACAGACACAACTCCCTCCTCATTTGCTCCTCTCCTCGTGGTTGTATGTTCCAGAACAGGTGAACGCTTAACCACTATCGCGCGAAATAATAATAAATAATCATCTTTCTCTCGAGTTTTTTTGGCGAATTGGCCAACCATCGTAAAAGGTGCATCCCAGCAAACAAGGGACGTCCCCCGGACGTTGTGAACGTCCGTTAAGGTCCGCGTTTGGTCCGCTTTGTAACGTTCGCTGGCGGACGTTCGGAGGACGTCCGCGTTTGGTCCGCTTTTTAACGTCCGCTGGCGGACGTTCGGGGGACGTCCGCGTTTGGTCCGCTTTGTAACGTTCGCTGACGGACGTTCGGAGGACATTCAAGTCCTTGCCAGTTTGCGAAAGTCCTGACGTCCCTCATCTGGTATTTTACATAACACTTGTAAAAAAAAAAAAAACAGCGTTGCCTTTTATCAACAGACCTGACACCTTGAAACTCAGACAAAGGGCAAATAAAACTAAACTTACTGGATTTAAAGGAGGTTCCTTAAAAATCCCTTTTTATGATAATGGATTTACAGAAACCATGATTGTTTTGTTGTGCAGGTTGATATTATGGTTTTACTTCAAGTAAAAATAGTTGAATTCGGGTCATTCTACAGAAAAGTCCACTTTTGGTATGACAAAATGTCTTAAAATGTATTTATTTTTCTAACGTTTAAACTTAGACCACATTATTATATTACACATTGACTTTATGAATACAAATGACAGCTTTATGATTTATTATTATTATTATTATTATTATTTTGTGCATTTAAAGACAGCATGTACCATTTTTTTTTGTCACTGGTGTTACCATACTTCTCTGGCATTTTAAACATTTTTATGAAATTATATTTCTCAATTTTTTTTCAGCACATGCAGTCAGAGTTACAGAAAAAAAGATAATGAAAAAAATAAGGAGGTTGTGTTTTTTTTTCAATCAGGTTAGTTAAAAGTGATTGAATTATGCTAATTTAATTATGCATGTATTTGCTATAACAATGGAAATATTTGAAAAACAGTTATAAACAAATAATGCAATCCTTTACATCTTAATTCTTGAGTTTAGCAGAATTCAATGAATGTAAAAGTATTATCATGTCACATATGACACATTTTATTTAATGAGACAGATAAAAAACAGTAACAACAGTGACACAATGAATCACCAGTGACAGATACGACCAAAGATAGCTTATTCTTCAACTAATCAAGGAGAGGAGACTAATTTTTTTACATTTTTTATACAATCAAAGAGTTTTCATTGACACTTAGTGAAAGCGGTCAGTAAAAGATCATAAACAACATTTTAAAAATACACTGTCCATAAAGTCACTGCTTCTCAGCTTCTCAGTTTAGCCAAATACCCTCAATTTAGCCATATCTGACCAAAGGAGGATTAACAATAGGAAAAAAAGTTAGAATCACATTATTTAGTGCTATTTTATGAAAAATAACTAAATAAACAGCTTTGAATAAAGTTTTTTTATTTTCTATAAACAACACCAGTGACAGTAACACCAGTGACATTTTTCATGAAAAATGCATTTTATGGCTGCTGCAAGGTATCAATCCACATGTTGTCAATCATGATATATTCACTAAATTAAGTAGTTTAATCCATTTGTATTCTAGTTTTTTAAAATTCACTAATAATAAAGTAGGTCACACCAGTGACTTCAACTAAAAGCTTCATATGAAATTATGATTTTCTAATTAAAATTTCTGATAACTGAAAAGAGATAGTGGACTTTCCATGTGTCTTTCTTCATGGATCTTCAGGAAATAGGAAGAAGGTAGTCAATTGATGTCAACAGTGTGATTTTTATTTCAAAATAAGAGATTTTTGTTAATATATTTATGTTTTTTTAATATATTTTATAATATTTATTCAGCATTTGTTTTTGTTTTTTTATGTCATTTACATAATATATTTGACGGTTATGCATATTATTGTATTTAAACCCTGTTTCTGAGCTCAAAATAAAGCACTTTCCCACATGACTGTGGGGACGAGCACTTCTGTGCTGTTTGGAATTTTTATAATTAAAAAACAAATACTGCCACATTGATGCGCAAGAAGGTTTAATTGTTCAAATATTGTTTCATATTTAAATATTTAAAAAAATGTTTTCAATATAAAAAAAAGTGTTTTTGTCATGATCACCGTCTGCTCCTGTCAGTTCCCGGACTACACTTCCCACAATCCTCACCTGCACACACTTAACACTAATCACTAATCACCACACCCAGCTGCTGCTCATTATCAGGACTATAAAGGACTTCCACTCACACCACCTCACCGCGAAGTATTGTTTAACTGTTGTTGCAATTTCCGAGCGTTCATTCCCTGTTTGCCTGTCTGTTCTCGACCTTGTCTGTTCCTGTTGTTTGATCCGTTGCTGCTTGTCCTGATCCTTGCCTTGCATACTGTTCTGTGAGTGATATCTGCCTGCCTTTTGACCTATCGCCTGTACCCTGACTACGACCCTGCCTGTCCTTTGCTGCTCCTGTTTGTTCCTGATTGACCCTGCCTGTACGACCATTCTCATTCTTAATAAAACGCTGCACTTGGATCTCCTGCCTGAGTCTCCATTCACAACAGAATACTTCGCCATCTACGATCCAGCAGCTTCCACAAGCGATTCCAGCTTCAACATGGACCCAGCTATACGTCTCATCCGCCTTCGTCAAGGTAATAGTACCCTGGAGGACCACATTCAGAAGTTTCTGGATATTGCCTATTATGCAGACTGGCATGACTGTGCACTGATAGACTTTTTCTGCGATGGCATTAATCAACCCCTCCAGGATAAACTTAGACAAGAGGGACCGCGTTCATCGCTTACTTGCTTTCTGGATTATGCATTATTGACTGTTGGTTCTCTGTTTACTGTGGGGGTCGCGGAGGAATGCGACACCATGGTAGATCACGTAATGGCCGCCTCGCCAGATGACACTCACAAAATGGCGGTCACCACAATAACAACACCAAGTCAAGTCAGCACTGATCGCCCAGAGCAACGTCACGTCTCCGCTGATCGCCCAGAGCAACGTCACGCCTTCGTTGATCGCCCAGAGCAACGTCACGCCTTCGCTGATCGCCCAGAGCAACGTCACGCCTTCACTGATCGCCCAGAGCAACGTCACGCCTTCACTGATCGTCCAGAGCAACGTCACGCCTTCGCTGATCGTCCAGAGCAACGTCACGCCTTCACTGATCGCCCAGAGCAACGTCACGCCTTCGCTGATCGTCCAGAGCAACGTCACGCCTTCGCTGATCACCCAGAGCAACGTCACGCCTTCGCTGATCGTCCAGAGCAACGTCACGCCTTCGCTGATCGCCCAGAGCAACGTCACACCTTCGCTGATCGCCCAGAGCAACGTCACGCCTTCGCTGATCACCCAGAGCAACGTCACGCCTTCGCTGATCGCCCAGAGCAACGTCACGCCTTCGCTGATCGCCCAGAGCAACGTCACGCCTTCGCTGATCGCCCAGAGCAACGTCACGCCTTCGCTGATCGCCCAGAGCAAAGTCACGTCGCCGCTGATCGCCCAGAGTCACGTCGCGTCTCTAGATCAGTCCGGGAGCGGAGAGGGTTGCGTTCCAGTGTGACTGATCCACCGCTGATTTCAGCACGAGCGGCTGGCATTCCTAAGCCTCCGCCGGCTGCTACGCTCTCAAGTCAACCGGCCGCTTCGCTCTCAAGGCCGGTGGTCGCTTCGCACTCAAGCCAGCCGGTCGCTTCGCACTCAATTCTGCCGGACGCTTCGCACGCAAGTTCGCCGGTGGCAACGCTCTCAAGCTCGCCTGGTGCAACGCTCCCAAGCTCGCCTGGTGCAACGCTCCCAAGCTCGCCTGGTGCAACGCTCCCAAGCTCGCCTGGTGCAACGCTCTCAAGCTCACCGGTTGCCATGGACTCAAGCGCCCTGGATGCTATGGACAATATGGCTGCTTTGCCAGTGCCCACGGGCAAGATGGCCGCCCCCTCGGTGCGTAAGGATGCAGGGGGCGTTCCAGCCACTGAGTCCGCTCCAGAATCCGCTCCAACCAGTGAACCATCGCCTCATCCTCAGAAGAGGAGGAGGAGGAAGAAGGCGTCGTCCTCTTCTCAAGACACAGACGCCCTTCAAGAGACCGCTGTGGGTCTGGAGACGATTCCAGTGGTCTCTCCTGCGCCGCCCAAGCGCCTTGCCCTGCCGGCGCCACTTGTACTCCTTGCCCTGCCGGCGCCACCGGTGCTCCTTGCCCTGCTGGTGCCACCGGTGCTCCTTGCCCTGCCGGCGCCACCTGTGCTTCTTGCCCTGCCGGCGCCACCTGAACTCCTCGCCCTGCCGGCGCCACCTGAACTCCTCGCCCTGCCGGCATCTACGGAGCTCCTCGCTCTGCCAGCACCACCCAAGCTTCCAGCCCTGCCAGCGCCATCCAAGCTTCCAGCCCTGCCGGCGCCGCTCAAACGCCTTGCGCTGCCAGCGCCACTCAGGTGTCTTGCCCTGCCAGCTTCACCCACACGCCTGGCCCTGCCGGCTCCACTCGAACTCCTTGCCCAGGAACCTGTGACGGACCCCGCGGAAATCCCCAAGAACTTTTTTGGGGGGGGCAGTATACCTGAGGGTGGGGAGCTTGTGGGTGGGGACCTTGCCCGACCACTGCTGGCATGGGCCTTTGAATTATTATGGCCACTAATGGACTCTGACCCGCTGGGGTCAACTATGGACTCTGTTCCGCAGTGGCCGTCCAAATCGCCTGACCTGCCGTGGCTACCCAAGTCATCTGACCTGCCGTGGCTGCCCAAGCCGCCTGACCTGCCATGGGTGCCCAAGCCGCCTGACCCGCCGTGGCTTCCTAACACCCCTGACCCGCCGTGGCTGCCCGAGGCTCCTGACCCGCCGTGGCTGCCCGAGGCTCCTGACCCGCCGTGGCTGCCCGAGGCTCCTGACCCGCCGTGGCTGCCCGAGGCTCCTGACCCGCCGTGGCTGCCCGAGGCTCCTGACCCGCCGTGGCTGCCCGAGGCTCCTGACCCGCCGTGGCTGCCCGAGGCTCCTGACCCGCCGTGGCTGCCCGAGGCTCCTGACCCGCCGTGGCTGCCCGAGGCTCCTGACCCGCCGTGGCTGCCCGAGGCTCCTGACCCGCCGTGGCTGCCCGAGGCTCCTGACCCGCCGTGGCTGCCCGAGGCTCCTGACCCGCCGTGGCTGCCCGAGGCTCCTGACCCGCCGTGGCTGCCCGAGGCTCCTGACCCGCCGTGGCTGCCCGAGGCTCCTGACCCGCCGTGGCTGCCCGAGGCTCCTGACCCGCCGTGGCTGCCCGAGGCTCCTGACCCGCCGTGGCTGCCCGAGGCTCCTGACCCGCCGTGGCTGCCCGAGGCTCCTGACCCGCCGTGGCTGCCCGAGGCTCCTGACCCGCCGTGGCTGCCCGAGGCTCCTGACCCGCCGTGGCTGCCCGAGGCTCCTGACCCGCCGTGGCTGCCCGAGGCTCCTGACCCGCCGTGGCAGCCCGAGGCTCCTGACCCGCCGTGGCAGCCCGAGGCTCCTGACCCGCCGTGGATGCCCGAGGCTCCTGACCCGCCGTGGATGCCCGAGGCTCCTGACCCGCCGTGGATGCCCGAGGCTCCTGACCCGCCGTGGATGCCCGAGGCTCCTGACCCTCCGTGGTTGCCCAAGCTCCTGGAATCTGCACTGGAGATCCGTTCCCGTTCCCCATTAGATCTCCAATGCACCCACCCCCCCTCCCTTATTGGTGTCCTCTACGGCGCGAGGACGCGCCTTCCGGGAGGGGGGCGCTATGTCATGATCACCGTCTGCTCCTGTCAGTTCCCGGACTACACTTCCCACAATCCTCACCTGCACACACTTAACACTAATCACTAATCACCACACCCAGCTGCTGCTCATTATCAGGACTATAAAGGACTTCCACTCACACCACCTCACCGCGAAGTATTGTTTAACTGTTGTTGCAATTTCCGAGCGTTCATTCCCTGTTTGCCTGTCTGTTCTCGACCTTGTCTGTTCCTGTTGTTTGATCCGTTGCTGCTTGTCCTGATCCTTGCCTTGCATACTGTTCTGTGAGTGATATCTGCCTGCCTTTTGACCTATCGCCTGTACCCTGACTACGACCCTGCCTGTCCTTTGCTGCTCCTGTTTGTTCCTGATTGACCCTGCCTGTACGACCATTCTCATTCTTAATAAAACGCTGCACTTGGATCTCCTGCCTGAGTCTCCATTCACAACGGTTTTCAAGTGTAATATTTCTGTAAAGGGACAGAAAAGTTTACTTTTCTGTAGATTGACCCATTCATTGTAAAATGAAGCAGTAGCTTCAACCTACTACTAACTAATTAAAGATGTCATCAGATCATGTGTGCTTTCAGCAGTTATCATTTTAAACATTAAAATCATGATGCCCCCCAATAGTAGGCTACTGAATATAAGATGTGGGATAATATAAGAATGGGACATAAAATAATGTTAATGACTTCAACTGATGAATGCAGGCAAACAAAAGATGAAGAATGGAAAAGCACTTTGCTGGCAAAGAAATTGGAAAATAACACAGGTAAGACAATTCCTATACCCATAAATACCTGTCAAACATGGTTTTATTAAAGAAAAGTTATTTTTAAAAAAATTACTTTAATTTTTACACATAAGAAAGGTATAGCATGTGGCAAAAAAGTGTAATATAGCCACACTGTGAGATACAAGCAAGTGACGATCGAGTGACGTCATTCTTTAGGTTACGCGCATGTATCCATGGCAACGCTCGGCTGCGTCGACAGTTAACGGTCCTGCCGGTGATTTTCTCAGACGAGGCCTTGAGTTTTCTCTTTCGTCGGTCGAAAAGGTATTTTAAATTTTAGTTTAGCAGACATTAGCTAACATAACCACTGTTTATCTTGTAAAGTTTAAATTATATGACAAGATTACATTTACAAACGTTTGAAGTTGTTGTCCGTCGCGGCTGACCGTTACGGCCTATCTTCAAATGTACGCTAATATTGGTCTCACGAATCCAAATTGTCAGTAACAAATGTTTCTTATTAGACAAACGATACCTGAAACATTATTGAATGTGTTCATTTTGTCGTTTTAGGTTAGAAGCCATCGAAAAAACTGCCATCAGACTACCACAGCTGACGAGAGACGCGCGTGCACAACGGCATAACACACACACACGGAAAGAGCACAACAATTATGAAACTGCTCATTTATAATAAATAAATAAATAAATGTATTTTTCTCCTTACAACGTGTTTGTGTTCTTTTGTTAACCTAGAAGTAAAATAAAAAACAATAAGAGGACTTAATCGAAAGTCCCCTAAACGTCCCGAATGGCCGCTGAACGTCCTGTGAACGTCCCCGTGAACGTCCGGAGGACGTCTTTGCGGACGTCCCCGGGACAGCCAGAGGACCCTACACATGGACGTTCGGGGGACGTTCGCAGAGGCCATTCAGGGGACGTCCTGGGGGACCTTTTTTTGTTAGCTGGGATGTCCGCCACCTATTGGTCTGGAGTGTGAAACGTACACGGTTTAACTATAGAAGAATAAATAAATAAAATAATCCTGATATTGTATACATAATTCAAATCTTCAAACTCTTTCCAATAATATTGTCTTTTTTAAATACTTAAACTTCTCCATATATTCTTTATTGCATTACTTTACAGAACTCCCATCAGTTTATTTTCTTGGCACCGCGAGATAATCTATCCTATCGCGGGATTTTGGAATATCCCCAGATGTTGGCAGCGCAGTTTTTGCAATTACTGAGACCTATATGGTGACCGGATATATATCTGTTTTACATGTACATTCCATGAAAATAATAACGAATAGACCTACATAAATCAGGTTGAAATAATGACTAAAAATCAGTAT
Organism: Chanodichthys erythropterus; assembly: GCF_024489055.1. Classification (NCBI taxonomy): domain Eukaryota; kingdom Metazoa; phylum Chordata; class Actinopteri; order Cypriniformes; family Xenocyprididae; genus Chanodichthys; species Chanodichthys erythropterus. Next base: position 41,812,753 of record NC_090231.1, read on the forward strand.
AGCTTGCAATCACTTTACCACACTGGGCACTTTATGATTACAATTTATTTAAACAAGATAAATTAAATATATTTACTTTGTATACAAATCATGTATTTCATAAAGAAAATTATTTTTTTCCCCTGCTAGTCTTGCTTGACGAGACGTGTAAAAGACGTCGGTGGACGTCTTTTCACGACCGTGACTACACTGTAATGAATTGCTGTAAAAATTACAGCAATATTTTACAGCCGATGGCTGTATTTTAATAATACAGCATATTGCTGTAAATTGCAATGAATTCCGGGGGCGTGGCGGTTTGAATCAAATTTACAGAATGATGCTGTAAATTTCAAATATACAGAGGCATTATGGGATCTCCAACGGTCAAGATTCGGGTAGCAGCAAGAGGAGTGATTTACAACTGTGGTAAGTGACTTATTATTTCATTTCCCCCCTCAGTCTTTGGTAAATATGTATGTATTTACATTCGCGATTCATATTGGTAACCCCGGATTGACGCATCCTCCGTCCGCGGGGCGCGAAGCAGACTTGCGCGGGGTTTTCCTCAGCGCGGTCGCGGTAGGATCTCACACATTCCCCGGTGCTTTAGCATAGCGGCTATGGGCCAACAATTAATCATTAGAAACAGTTGGAATTCACGAGAACTTCGTGTTCATCAGCGCACTTGGTCGTGATTATTTTATGGCGTAAATCACATTTGTACAGGCAGACAGTCATCTGTTAACGGGCCGAAACGAAAAGGCCTCGCGAGTCGCGACGCGATCAGACCGCTCACGGAGGATGTGTCACGCAAAATGGTGCTGCTTCATGCTGTTAATGTAACCAATGTGATGTATTTGTGGACATTTTCTAACTTAAGGTAATGCAAACACTTTAACATATCTGTTTGATATAAGTTTGCCTTGTATAGTTAATTTAATATTACCATTACCAAAACCAAATCTTTTTTTAACTTGAAATGAAATGTGCTATTTAACGTTACAGATATGAACAAACTGATCATCCTGTATCTTACTTGTCTTTTAGATGTACATTTTATATCTATTGAGGCCTTTAACACAACTACAACTAACTATTTGTTTCTCAACTAGATTAGACATATTTTTAGGGTGAATGTTTTAGATGTCTCTCTATTTGACCCTGGCAAACAAATTAGTTAAATAAGGTGTTTAGATTAGTGGGACATCTAAAACTTTCAGGGAGGTAAGTATTCAGGAATGGAGTTGTAGGCTAATACTGCTCTACCACATGGTATAATTTCAAAAACATGATTACATGCCTCAAAAGCTAAAACCAATCTGAATTCTTGACCCTTTAGGCACTTTGTAGGTATTTATCTGGAGAGAGGAACAAAGACGAAAGGAAAAGTGCCATCTAAAACAACAGGCCACAGTTCAGAAGAAACGGGTTGCGTTCAACCTACATGTTACCACTCTTCTGTGCAAAGTGATGGATTTTCAGTGGAATTTCTGAAATGTAAGAAATACACACACACACCAAGATCTATTTTTCCTTTTATTATATACTTTTATTATTCTATATCTGTATCTGACTGTATCTATCATCCCTCTATCTGTCACTGACTGTATCTGTCATCCCTCTATCAGTCTCTTAAAGTATTATGTTTTGTAATATATCTAATATATTGTCCTCTGTGTTCCTTTCAATATTTCTAGCCTCTCTTTGCATCCTGGGATGGAACATCATCTGGAGCAGAATTGTTCTTTTTTGATTGCAAGTTTGTTGGACTTATTGTTTGGCCATGTTGGTATGTTCATGAAGTGATAAAAGTGATCTGGGTTTTAAGAAATGTTTTATATGACCCTGTTGGTCAAGTTATAGTTATAATTGTATTTCTTTGTGTGAAGGGCCATGATGGCCAATAAGTAATTTAAAAACATTTTCATGACAAAATTTTGTCCCTTTAAAAAATAAAATGATTTTCTAAATAAAAAATAAATTCAAAATAATACACCTTTTATTGCATTTTTTTATGTAAATTTGAAAGATATATTTATTACATTTTGACCGTTTTTTCAAGATTAAGAAGCCTCAAATATCTTTTTTTTTGGGAGGGGGGTGAATTAAGTTATGCATTATACAACACTTTATGCAGTTAAAATTTGTTTAAAGCTTATGCAATTAATAGATTAAATTTAAAATTCAACTCCCATTAAGTGAGCAATAGCGAAAATATATTGTATACTGCATTTTACATATTCTACTTGACTAAACTACTTGAATGTGTGTATTTGCTTTTCAAAGAAGTATGTTAAATGCAGTATACAATATATTTTTTTATAAAAATGCAGAATACAAAATATATAAATTACTGTAAATTTTACAGTAAAATACTGGCAGCAGGGTTGCCAGCCAGTTACTGTAATTTTTACAGTAGTGTTTCTGTAATTTAATTTACAGAATTTTACTGTAATTGATAATACAGTAAAATTCTGTAAATTAAATTACAGAAGCACTACTGTAAAAATTACAGTAACTGGCTGGCAACCCTGCTGCCAGTATTTTACTGTAAAATTTACAGTAACTTTTTAACAGTGTAGACGTGTAAACGACGTCAGTGGACGTCTATTCACAACCTCTTAAAACCCTCTTAAAAACTACTTGGTGCACTTTAATTATTGCAGTATTAACCAAGGTGTAATCACAGCTTTTGCATATCGAACAAGGATTTCACAGAGGGTCATGACGGACGTGTAATACACGTGTAAAAGACGTCACCTACTGACGTCTTCTCACAACCGATTTACAACAGGGTATATATTAAAATACACGCAGCTAAAAGTCAAAGTAACAATTATACATGCAACCCCATTGAACTATAGACATGTACAAACATATCTGAATGCATTTTTAGGAAATGTTCTGTGTTACATATTTTTACCGATTTATGCCGTCCTACCGCGACTATTTTTGGCCGGGGACACGACGTCGCCGTCGGACCAATGTTTGCTGGGTGATTTCAAAACATTTCAGCCAGTTCTAATTTGATTTTTGGATGCTGTGAATGTTTAGCTAAAAAGGCTGCCACTCCAGTTTAACGTTTTGTCTCTGCAGATAAAATTCTGGCTATACTTTCGTTTTAATAATTTCTGTAATTTTAATTTATTTCTTGATAAGTGTTATCTGATTTAACTATTTATATCTTGTGTTTTGAATATATGTTCCCCTGCACTTCAGGCATTTGCAATTGTAATTAGGCTATATTCTGTTCTAATTCAATTCGGTAAATTAATATTTGATTAAAAAATTATTGAATTTTTGGTGCATCGATGTTGCGCTGTAGATTAGTTAAAGCTGGCTCGCACAGGCAATTCAGCCCATTTAATTTGATTTTCCGAAATGCATATCTATCTGCAGTGCGGCCTTTCTGCAGTTATTTACATAAATATAGCCTATATATTAAGGTTAAGATCCAGAACAAAAATGAAACTGGCACGAATCTTTTGCTATGTGTTTGATAACGCACATGCAAGTACCCAGAATCTACAACGATATATTACGCTACATTAAAGAGCGCCAAAACGGTATTTATTTCTTGAATTTCTTAATGAAATGGACAGAATTTTAAATCTGAGTGTTTGTTCCATATCAAAAGCAACACAAAGCTTTAAGCCTTTTGCAATTTATTGAGTGGTAGATGTCAACTGAAAAAGGCATATAGCCTGGAAATCGATATTGGTCTTATGAATGTGACCAAAACAGCAAGGAGACATTTGAATTGTTTATTAATAAAGTAATGTTTTCTGAATCGGTGTCGGCTGCAAAGATGAAGTTGACATTGACTCTCATCATCTCCTCATGGACGCGCTTAGAGAGACAATGAGCATTCCATTCGGTTTATTCTAAACAGAGAAGCCTATTTCTTTTCGTTTTGAATTATTTCGTTTTCGTTAAAGTAGATATTTCATGCTTTCTGTAGAGAAATTCCCCATGTATGTGAGGCAAGCAGCCTATACGCTGAGTTTCGGTTCATTTATGTAAGTGTTCCAGTTCACGCGCCAGTGATTGCGCTGGCACGTCATGATTATATTTTCTACTATATTTGCGTCTTACTTATTACATCCAGGTAAGTGGTTGATGAAATATTGATTAAAATTAAGATACAATTTTTACAAAACGAAATTCACTTTAAAGAAAGGCTTTCTACAAAACAAAACTTAAATGAATTTCGTTTTGTAAAAATTGTATCTTAACTTAAATCAATGTTTCATCAACCAATTGCCTGGATTTAATAAATAAGAAGCAAATATGTCTGACAATATAATCCTGACATGGAGGCACGGGCGCTCACTCGCAGGTGAACTGGAGCGTGCCCAAAAAAATAACTCATTGGAAGAACTCAATTCAATTGATGGCAGGTTTTCCATCCAATAAATATGTGTGGCCCCAACTCAAAAAAGACAAATTCATCCAATGAAATGTAATTGAGTTGGTCCAACTTAATTTTATCAAATACAGTTTAAATGAAATTAATTCATTTATAAAAAGAATTTTATTTATGCTTGTCCAACTCAAAATAAATCATTTAGTTTGACACAAAATTTATTTTAGTTTGTTTTTATTTAAAAGTCATAAAAGCAGGTATAAAACAGTTATTTACTGTAAAACAATCACAATATTAAAAACAATGGAAATATGCACTAGCTGTCAGTGATCAATATTAAAAATAAACATTTGCTGTTTAGTAATGAATTATTGCATTCATAACTTTGAAATATTAACCATTTAAACATTCATTTAGCCAACGTTTTTATCCATAGCAACTTAGAAATAAGGAACAATTCATCTTAAGGAGGCAATAAACACAAGAAGTGCTAAAAAATACAAAGATTCAAACATTATTCAGAATAGTACAAACTAGAACAGTGAGGGATTTAATAGTGAAAGCATAGTGTTTTTTAAGAGTCAGCAGGATGCCATTAAGTGTTCACAGAAGAGATGAGTTTTCAGTTGTTTCTTGAATATTGTCAGGGATTCAGCTGTCCAGTTAGGGTTAGAGAGATTGCAGATGTTCGAAGAGCGTTGCAATAGTCCAGTCTAGAAATGACAAGGGCCTGGATGAGAAACTTAAATGACCAAGTTGTCTTTGTAATGTGGTCTCTGAACGTCAGCTGGTCATCACAGATTACCACAAGGAATTACAGTTGATGAGCCTAGCTGGATGGTGAAATCATGCTGAATCATCAGAGTGGCTGGGAAGATGAAAAGTTCTGTCTTTGCCAGATTGAGTTGCAGGTGATGTTCTTGTATCTATGCCGAGATGTCCACCAGGCAGTCCAAGATCCATGCAGCTACTGTCAGATCATCAGCCTGAAATGAAAAGTAAAGCAGTGTGTCATCAGCATAGAAATGGTAGGAGAATCCATGTACAATTAGTATACAGTACTGGTCAACGGTTTGAAACAACTGTGCTGCTTAATATTTTTTTATAACCTGTTATACTTTTTTTCAGGATTCTTTGATAAACAAAAGTTAAATAACAGCATTTATTTAAAATAAATATTTTATAAAGTTTGGGGTCTGTAATTTTTTTCTTCTTTTTTTTTTAAAGAAATTAATACTTTTATTCAGCAAAGATGTGTTAAATTGATAAAAAGTGATAAAGATTTATATTGTTAGAAAAAGATTTTGAATAAAAGCTGTTTTTTTTTCTTCATCAAAAATTATCACAGGTTATAAAGACATTAAGCATTTCAAATATTGATAATAAATCATATCAGAATGATTTCTGAAGGATCATGTGACACTGAAGACTGGAGTAATGATGCTGAAAATTCAGCTTTGATCACAGGAATAAATTATATTCTGAAGTATATTAAAATAGAAAACCATTATTTTAAATTGTAATATTTCACAATATTACTGTTTTTTCTGTATTTTTATAATAATAAATAATGGTAGCCTTGATCAGCATAAGATTCTTCTTTCAAAAACATTAAAAATAGTAATGCGTCTAAACTTTTGACCGGTATTGTATATGAATATATAGAGAAGGGAAGGGTCCCAGAACTGACCCTTCAGGTATCCCTGTGATAGTGCTTGATTGAAAGACCTACCTGTGAGATTCACACCAGCAATGTACAGTTCCTATGATGCCCTGTGATGAGAGCGTGGATAAAAGTAATTGATGGCTAATGGTGTCAATACAGTTGCGCCAGTCTGTGGAAAGATGGGAAAAAATAAAATAAATATATTATATATATCATACATACAGTACTGTGAAAAAGTCTAAGTATTTTCACAACCTTCACAATCTTTTGCTGTTGTGTGTCAGTAGGAAATTTACATTTTCAAATATTAATTTTGCCATTAATTGTAATAATCCATTGTGATTTTTATATGCACAAGGAGCATAACAACAGCCGGTATGATCTGATCTCACCATCATCAAGTCCACCTGTGATTACATGAAGAAACAGAAAGAACTGAGATAGACTAAATCCAGAAGAACTGCAGCAATGTATCCAAGACACTTTAAGAAACCTTGCTGTGGTTCCTCTGGATTTAGTCTGTCTGAGATCTTTTGTGTTTCTTCATGTAATCGCAGACTCGATGATGGTGAGATCAGATCATACTGGCTGTTGTCATACTCCTTGTGCATACAAAAATTTAACTGGATTACTACAATTAAAAAAATGAATGAACTGATATTTCCGACTGACACACACATATACATATATATATATATATATATATATATATATATATATATATATATATATATATATATATATATATATATATAAATAATCAGTCTAGTAATAGAAAAACACATACTTTTTGTGTGGAGGGGTGTGTCTGCCACATTCACAATCCTGAAAATAAGAATAAAAGTATTATTACACACCATATTTAACAAATTACATGTAAAAATCAGATTATTTGAGTAAATATGACTTACCATCTCTAGGAGGTAGTCACAATGATGTTCAATGACGTCATCAAACTGTGAAAAAGATGTAAATTTTATTTGAATAACGTTAACGTATGAAAACAGACACTTTTGATTACAGGGTTCAATTTTATACAGAGTCCCAACAAACTCTGATGCTCCCCATTACACAGAAAATTTAAAAAATACACAAGACTCATCATCAGAGACACAGATCAATCATTTTAACAAAAAACAACAAAAAATTTTAAGATATTTTGGGTTTGCGATGTTATAAAATGGCGGGAATGCCACAGAACTAGCTAAGCTAACGTGTGTAGCAGTAACTTTGATGAGCGCGACGTTCAAGCTGGAAAAAAGTATGAAGCATGCATAATTATATTGGAAATATTGCTAGCCATAAATTAATTTGCATCACTTTGTTCCCTGGGCTAGCAAACTTGATTTGAATTGAGTAATGTACGTTAGTCGATCGCAAGCCAACGTATTCAATGAATGAAATCAAGCCAGTTAGCTATAGTCATATTCTGGACTGTACGCTGGTCTTGCTCACTGACAGTGCTATTTTGCACATTACGTGAGTCTGAATTTAAGCGAAGGTGCGTTTGTATCCAGTTGTTAAAACAATTCACCTCGATTAATTATTTTAACGCTGTATTTCACCCAACATATTTCACTCAATATTATGATATACACATTCCTTGGCATTGAGATCATTATTTAACCACAAAACAACTAGTACTTACCAGCAACGAATATCCAAAAGCAGCGAGTATCCAAAAGCAGAGACTCAGCCGAGACGGTCCTTTCACCAGCATGAGAAAATGGCGCCGGCGGTCACACGAGTGCGTTGTCTGAGCGTGTCCCGCGCATGCGCAGAAGGCACTCCCATTTCCCAAATGTAATTAAATTTAGTTGGTCAAATTTAAATACATTTCATAGATTAAACTATTTAAATATTTTATGTTAGACTCATTAAATATAAATACGTATTACTCCTAATTAGATATGTTTAAGTAAAGTGAATTAAATTTAAATGTGTCATATCTATGAAGGGCCTGAATCATTTTTTTGAGTGTAGGCTAAATGAACCGAAACTCCGAAAACTCAAAAACCGAAACTCAGCATATAGGCTCAGCATATAGGCTCCTCACAGACATGAGAAATATACAGAAAGCTTGAAATGTCTACTTTTAAACGAAATAATTAAATAGGCTACTCTCTGATTATGAAATGTGCATCTCTGCGGAGATGATGAGAGTCAGCAATGTCAACATCGTTGCAGCCGACACTGATTCAGATAACATTAGTTTATTAATAAACAATTAAAATGTCTCCTTGCTTTTTTTTTTTTTTTTTTTTTTTTTTTTTGCCACTTTTATAATCATACTTTTGCCGGTTCTTAATGCAATGTTTATGCTCAATGCAAGGTTATATCTATAGACTCCACAGATATGGTTTATTCTCTCCAGTATTTAAGAAATTATATGAATTTAAATGCGATTAGTCACTAATGGCTTAAATGAACTACTAGTCAACTATAAATAATTTATTTCACATAGTTTTGATACAGTATGTCACAAAGGTTTGAGCTTGCGCTCCGCACCCTCACCCATGTTCTGACACAAACACAGAGGGAGCATCTACATTATTATCAGTTTAAAATTATATTTGTGTATGACTAAACTGCACTATTTCTTTCAAAACTTTGCAGCAGGTCTATCGACTCAAGTCATATACCAATCTTCTTCAGTGTCCCACCCCAACACACACCAGAGAAAAAACTTTGCAGGTCATATGAGAGCATACTTGCATTCAGTGGGCTTACAATGCTGCATTTTATTGTCAGTAAAAGTAAGGGCGTTGTAAAATAAATAAAATAATAATAAAATAAAAAATGCATAAGTGGAAAAATTAAATCTATTTTTTCATTAAACAACAGTTTAAATATATTATACAAAATGACCAAATAAAAGAGCAGAATAAGCTGATCTAGCATGTTAAATGGTGGCATCTTAGTAAATGAATGGTACACCCCCTTAAGCTCACAGACATGGTTTGACCCAAGTTCTCAGCAGCCAATGACAATGACCCGTTCAAACAGATTTTTAACGCGTAATACACGTATTTAACGCGTTGATTTTTCACGCGTATTTAACTCGTGAAATACGCGTTAAATACGCGTGAAATACACGTATTTAACGTGTTGTTGACGTGTTAAAATTCACGTTATTTGGCCCTCATGGCCTTCCATACCGACCAGGCGTTTGGCTTGCCATAAAATAGTGCCCTATTTAAGGGCACGTGGGGCGATTTCGAACACAGACCGAGAATCTGTGAAATATTTATTTTGGTGAACTGACTAAAAACAACTTACTGGGATGAATCAAAATCCCCACCACTAAAGTCACTACTCAGGCGCTGTAAACACGCAGTTGTAGTGCACTAGCAGCAAAAACCACGTGATTAATGCGGAAGTTGTGCCTCTTAAGTGTGTGTGAAGTCGAGCAGTCGCTCGCAGACCAGGATTTTGTTGGTTCTGACAGCAGGCTGGATTTTGCAGGTTCAGGTTTCCGTTTGTTCATTTCTGTAGCATCTTTGGAGATCCTAGACTGAAATCTTCCACAGAAGTGATAATTGGTGAGTATGTCAAGTCATTTGATTAAAAAAATGATCGATGTTATATAAGTTTGTATACGACTACTAGAAGAGGACTCGAGAAGATCATTTGTGTCTCATTGTGTCATTCCTTCGGTCTTTTTCATAAGTTCAGCTTGACGTTAGAAGTCGGCATTTCATTGTTTAAATGTCTGCACAGATCTACACAGTCTTTCAGGTCCAGAATCCCACAGAGCTGCCTGCAAACTGCTCTCTCAACATCATGCAGGATTTGAAAGCTTCATCAAGCTCTTTTGTAATGCAACAGACTGAATGCCATTGTCTGAAGGAGCTTTATTGGATGCATTTGTAATTGTAATATATATTATAATATATATGCATGGGACATAGCCTGTATGTCTGTAAATTCAGGTTAGGGCTTATACTTCTCAAAGTCTTTTGCCTTAAGAAAATCACACTCTACAATTATCAAATAATTTTTTTTTTTTTTTTCCAGATGGCATGGCTTTCAGAATTAAGATGCATGCTGAATATGTTTTGGTTCTAAAGGGTTATGACATGGGCATATAAATGTCCTTGTTAGATCAATCCGTATGAGACATTGACCCAGTTCCCCCTCTGTGCCTTGTTAGTACAGACTGTAACTGGTTAATATCTGTTGCAGCGCGTGTGATGTACAGAAGGAGGGAAATCGGTGTGGTTTTAGAGTACGTGTGCAATTGTGTATTATTTCTGCAGTTCATTCTAAATTAATTTAGTCATTTGTGAAAGTAAGCATTGAGAAATATAGGACAGAGGAAAAGAAAAAAATAATAATTTATTAAGGGACACACCCAACCACAGCTGCCATGCTTTTTTTAACACTAGTTTTAACAGGATATTTTTCACAACCGTCCTGCACACTCGAGTTCTCACATCTTAAACTTTATCTGTGTCTGTTTATAATAAGTAAACAGTCTGAGTGATTAAAAGGATAACAGGTGTATTTGAATTAGCAAACACACCCTTTGAAAAGTATAATTTAATTATTGCATGTGGTGCACAAACATTTATTGCATCCGGAGCACAAAATATGTGTTATTTAATAACACATTTCTTTGTGCACCAAATGCAATAATGAAATAAAAAAAATGGTTATTACATTTGGTGAACAAAAATATTTATAACATTTAGTGCACAAAAAATTAGTATTTGGTGCATAAATAGTTTTTTTAGTAATTGCATAGATGCACAAAAGAATTAGTTATTGCATTTGCAGTACAAAAAATAAGTTATTGCATTTTGTGCACACGTTTCATCTAAGGGTGTGCACCAAATACAGTAACAAAATTTTTACATGTTCATAAGTGAATTTGATGGTGTTTGATCCATGCAAAACTCACTGATACGGTGCAGTGGTGTTGCTATGCGGTTGCTAGGTGGTTATTTGCTGGCCAAAATTGTAATCATAAACTGCTGTGGTTATGATGATCTGAGCTCTCTGCCACTTAATTACGTCATCAAGCTTCCTTCTCATCTTGATGTCCCGGTTCTTGCAGTATGTCTTCGATTTGACAGAGTGGATGTAGTATAGACAGGTTCTTCTCTCTCTCTCTCTCTCTCTCTCTCTCTCTTTCTCTCTCTCTCTCTCTTTCTCTCGTTTGCTGTGCGCATGTGCGGATGTCTGAGCGTCTGAGTGAGTTGCGGCGTGTTTGAGTGAGTTATTACTTTTTTCTTTTCCTTTCTTTTTCTTTGTTTAGTTATTTTAGTTTAGTGTAGATTTGTTTGTCGCTGATTTGATCACCTAAGGGTGGTAAAAATGGGGACAAATTCAGATGGATGTGCTTCTTTAACTGCTCAACATGGGTGTAAATGTTTACCTGATGAGTCCATAACAGTTGAAGACTGTCTAATTGCGATTAGCAGCGAAGTTGGTGCTCGGAATATTGTGTCTGCATCAAGAATAGAGAATAGATGAATAGAGCGGTTGTTGTTTTTTTGAGAGAAGTCTCTTTGGCTCAGCATTTAGTTGAATTTGGTTTATCCGTTAGAGATGCTTTCCTACCAGTTTTGCCGTTATCGAATCCTTCTAAGAAGGTTATTCTTTCGAATGTGCCCCCATTCATTACTAATGATTCACTCGAGCGTTTGTTGGGACGCTATGGTAAACTAGTGGGCCCGATTAAAATGATCCCCTTAGGATTAAAAAATCCAGAACTCAAGCATGTGATGTCGTTTAGACGTCAAACTTTCATGATCCTGAATGCTGAATTTCAATCCTTGAATACTTCAGCAAAAACTATTTTGCTGGGTAAAGAGTATACCATTTATATCAGTACTGAATCGATGAAGTGTTTTACTTGTGGGAAGTACGGTCATACAAAATTGGCATGCTCAATGAATGATGAGGTTAATATTAATGTGACTGAACCTAATCCTCCTATGGAACAATTGCCTTCTGCTCCGGCAAGTAATGAAGGCGGAAAAAATAAAAGTGAAGGTATTGTTCAAGAAAATGAAGCATCTCTTCCTAAAGATGGTGAGAGTGCTAACGAACTTGTAATGGATAAGCATTTTGATGATACGGTAACGGTACATGCTTCCGTGAATACCGCTGTAAGTGATGCAGTGTGTGATGGAGTAGAGAGCGAAATCAGTGAATTGGAGCGAACTGTAGTGAGTGTTGAGCTCGTGAAGCCTGGCGGTGAGTTAATAGAATTGCAGGCATCGGAACTCGACTTATCACAGGGTGATGCAGCAATGCTGATAGAAGGAATTGAAGTTCAGTCCATGGATTCTGACAGTGATATCTCTGATATAGCAGAAAGTCTTAGTAATACAAATTCTCAGAGAGGCTCTGCAGAGAATTGTCTCAATCCTAAATTGAAACATCCTTATTATACAGTTCGTCAAATAAATGAATTTCTTGACAATACTTTCAACCAGCGAAGACCAAGACTTGAAAAATACTTCCCAGATTTACAGCTTTTCATTGATTCATGTACATTGGCTATGAGAAAAGCAACATTGGAGGAGCTTGATCAACCTAAGCGATACAGGCTCAAAAAACACATGAGCACTGTTAAAAAAAAGATTAAAGGCTTGTTTTAAGAAATAATTTTGGGGTCATGATTGTTAGCTTATTTTTTTGGGTGTTTGGATACCTTAGCATTATTTTTCTAATGACAGTTATAAATATTGGATCCTTTAACATCAATGGATGTCGGGACACAACAAAGAGACTTGCTCTCTTTAGTTATTTAAATTTAAAGAGGGCGGATATTATTTTTCTCCAAGAGACTCATTCAAACTTACAGAATCAGACACAGTGGAATTGTGATTGGAAGGGAAGTATTTTAATATAAGTATTTTAAAATAAGTCACGGGACTAATGTTAGTGCTGGTGTTGCTATACTTTTTTCTCCACGTGTCTGTAATCAACCAGTTATGTTTGACATAATACCTGGTCGACTTTTAAGAGCAGATGTTATGGTTGGACAAATAAGTTTTTCTTTTTTTAATGTATACGCTCCAAATGTTGGACAAGAGCGTAAGATATTTTTTAAAAAATTGTCTGATGCTTTGTCACAGTGCCCACAGGATAATGTTGTGGTAGTAGGAGGTGATTTTAACTGCACTATAAATCCTGATTTAGATAGAAATCATGATGAACCTCACTTAGGTTCTGCAGAAGTTTTAAAAAATGTTATTGGTTATCATGATTTCGTTGATAGTTTTCCTGGGGTTAAACAGTATACATGGCTAAAAATGAACTCAAATGCTTTGTCTGGAGCGCGACTTGATCGGTTTTACGTTGCTAAGTGTAATAGTGGTAGGTTTTATAATAGTTTAATAGTACCATCTTTTTTATCTGACCACCACTATATTTCTGTAGCTGTTTCTGTCCTGTCTTCTAAAACCTGTAAGTCACACTGGCACTTTAATAATAGATTATTACAGGATCACTCTTTTATTCACTCTTTTAATCTCTTCTGGCAATCATGGAGAGAGGAGAGATGTAGTTTTCCTTCAATACGTCAGTGGTGGGATATGGGCAAAGTGCATATTAAGTTTTTTTGTCAACAATATACTGCCCATAACACCAGAACTCTTAAAGAAAAAATGAAGTCTCTTGAAGAAGATATTCTGAGACAAAGTAGCCATGGTGACTCTGCTGATTCTATTGAGAGAAACACATTTTTCTTTTAATAATTTAAGAATACTGATGATGTAACTAAACCTATTTCTTGTTTGAATAAGTTTCAGAAAGCCACATCTGCTCGTATTAACTGGGACAAGTGTGCATCTTTGTTGTTGGGAGACTGGGAGGATATAAGGCCTCCTCGATTGCCGCAACAGTGTAAATGGGATCAGACTGGATTTAAAATACTTGTTTTTTTTTGGGACACCCCAATACACTGAAAAGAATTGGGAGGGATTAGGAAATCGGGTGATCGGTAGATTGCAGAAATGGCGATGGCTTCTCCCACAGCTTTCTTTTAGAGGGAGGTGCCTGATTATTAATAATTTGGCAGCCTCAATGTTGTGGCATAGAGTTACTGTTTTAAATCCTCCTAAGGAAATGCTTACTACAATTCAAAAAGCTTTTGTGGATTTTTTTGGAACGGTCATCATTGGCTTATTCCTGGAATACTGTACCTTCCTGTGGCAGAGGGAGGGCAAGGATTAATACATTTAGAGTCAAAAATATTAGCAATGAGATTACAAACATTGCAGAGGCTTTTGTATTGTTCTGCTCATTTACGATGGGTTCCATTTGGTTTATCCATATTAACAGATCTAGGTGGAATAGGCCTTGATAAACAGCTGTTTTTAATGGAAAAACCATTTGAGGAAAAAGCAATTTGTTTGTTTCCCAATTTTTATATGTCAGTAATTAAATCATGGAAATATTTAAGTTTTTCAAGAACAGAAGATTTGCACTATGGGGTTTCAGAACCTTTGTTTTTTAATCCCTTTATGAAGCTACCATCTAATTTGACTTGTTTTATTCCACATTTTTTTAAATGCTGGTGTAAGTAAAATAATGGATTTGATTGATTTTACACAAGGTCAGTGGCGAACTGTACAATCAATTGCTGCACAGGTTAAATTAAAATCTTTGAGAACTGTGGATAGGGTAATTCAGTGTATTAAGGATGCTTTTCCCCCTGCATTCCTGAGTTGAAGGTGACATTTAAATATGGAGGAGATGTTGAACTTATAAATCAGAATACATTGTTAAAGGGATATGGGGATTTGGTTTTTCGTAATGTGGTGAAGAAAACTCTTTATTATATTTGTGTTAAATCTGTGCATTTTGGACAATTACAAGGAAGAACAGATACTAAATGGAGGGCTAAGATCTCTATTTGTGAAGGAGTATGTCCATCATGGAGAGTTCTATATAAACCTCCTGTCTCTAAGCGTTGTGGAGATCTTCAGTGGAGAGTGCTCCATGGTGCTATAGCCTCAAATAGTTTAGTTTCAAAATTTACTGAGACGGTCTTACTATGTCCATTCTGTAATGCTCATGATACTGTTTATCACATGTTTTTTGAATGTTCAAGACTTGCTCCTTTATTTGAAATACTGGAAAAATTGATCGACGCTATTTTGGGTGGGTTTCTCCCATCCCCATACAACACAACTTCTCTGTCTTTCACTGCTCTTACAAGAACATCAGTCTCCTCGGCTGTGAACCGCTCCTGGCGTGCGCCTGGTAAATACGCCATAATAATAGCAATCCATAATGGAACTTGCGCACCTGCTTTTAAAGGGAATGTTGGATGACGCTCTGATTGCTTTATTTCACGTTACGCCCAAACCACACCTATGAATAATGAAGCTACTTCAGACCAACCCATTTTAGATTTGCGCCGGGCACAAGAGCCATTTATCCCGCCGGGAAAATAGCAACAGCGCCGAGACCCGCCCACAAAGTTACTTGCGCTTCGCGCTTTGACACTTGCGTTTCAGATCGTTAAAATAGGGCCCAATATCTATAAAATTTTAAAGCTCAAAGTTCAATGCCAAGCGAGATATTTTATTTAACAGAAGTCGCCTACATCGAACGGCCAGTTTGGACTACATCCCTCTACTTCCTTCTTTAATGATGTCACTAAAACAGTTTTTTGACTAACCTCCGCCCACAGGAATACACAAAAAAGGGGCGTGGTCTTGTTGCGCTCCCACTGAGAAGAGCAAGAGTTGCGTTTGTAGAGTGTGTTTGTCGCCATGTCGTCGAAACGGTTTTATTTTCATCCCGCAGTCCAATCACCTTTGTTTGGCCTTCCCAGGGACGCTGTACTTAGAGATCAATGGTTACAATTTATGTTTAACTCGGTTCCGAAAATTATAATTGTGGTATCCTTACTGCAATAGTTAATGTTGGACTGCAGCGCACATAATGGCCACAAGAGGGGACTATGTTTATGTATATGGCTGTTTTCCGTATGAGGTACTCTTCTGAGTGAGTGCTAAAGTTGTACATTTTAATCTCCACAAGCAGCGACAGAAAGAGTTCAGTCTCTCGGGAATTATTGTCTTTTGTGTTCATTCGGCACAACACCACAATAATCCACATGTAAAACTATGTGCAGCACACGTTATGGTAAGAGGCGTGACCTTTCCGGGCAAGGAGCGCTAAAGCCGGGGACACACCTAACGATTGTAAGGCCGATTATGAATTTAATTTGATACTTACGACTGATCATGTCCAATCGGCTTGAGTCAGAGCCAGTTGCGTTCAGTCTGTGTTTACAGTTGGTGCTTAAAATCCTGCAGTGTGCTGCGTCTAAAGATTCTAGTCTTAGAATTTCAGAAACAGTCATTGCCAGTCCTCCTCACAAAGATTCTTCTCAAATTTGATAATTCCCACTTCTGAAGTAGTGATTATGAGCAAATCGCATTCAAGTTTCGTTCAATTTTTTTTTTTCAAGTAAAGTCATCTTTACAATAGCACTGAGAGCAAGTGAAGGCAGCATAATATTTGCGACCGATGACGTCTCTGTTTCCTTGGAGACTGTGTCAGGCGATTGTAAACAAGCGGCGAAATGGCGTCAAAAAACGTTTGAAACATAAAAACACATTAGACAACCGGTATGGAAGAAAAACTGGTTGAACTCTGGCAAGAGTACGAATGTCTATACAACATATCTTCGAAGGAATACCATAATAGAAGCGATAAGGAAAGAAGTTGGGCTGCTATTGCGGAAGCTTTGAACGTGTCAGGTAATGTACAGGGCCGGATTATCCATAGACGGGATTGGGCGAGTGTCCTGGAGCACCAGCCAATAGGGGGGCAACAAATGATGAAGATAATACTTTTTTTTTTTTTTTTTTTTTTTTTTATCATGTTTTTTATATATATTATTTATCTGATACGGATACAAAATTAACAGTTGATACAATATATACAGAGAGAATATAAAGAGTCCTGCCCCTTTGATCGCAAAAGTGAAAGTGCCTTTTGAGGTCGCATTGTGGTAGTATAACGTTACTTCTGTTACTTCTACTGTCTGTACAGTGCCGTTTCAAGTCGAACAAGCTTCATTGAGGATTGCAGCTTATCGTTGCTTAACAACGGGCCGACACCACCGGAGTGCAAGCCCTAAAAATAGATTTAACAAAGTTTACTCACCTCAAATTTTCTCTGTAGAGAATACAAATCCATGTTGCCTCTCCAGCCAGGACCTCACACATATCCTGCGCGTTTTTCCTCTTTTTTAGCTATTTTCCGCACAAATATAGCTGCAGATGAAGAGCGCGAGCTGTTTGTTTACATCCATTTTCAAGATCCCGCGCACAGTGTGTTGCTTAGCAGCGGTCTCAATCATAAACGTTTGTGTTCTTCTCCGACTGTCAACGATTAAAATCGGCTCCAGTCGAAGGAAACAATTGGTATGTGTGTTCAGTTCAGTCTTAGAATGTTTCAGCTAATCGTTAGGTGTGTCCCCGGCTTAAGCTGCTGTCGAATCACAACACAGGAACTGCTGGCTCAATCAGAACTCGTTACGTATTTCTGAAGGAGGGACTTCATAGAACAAGGAAGTCATCAGCCCGTTTTTATGACAGTGGAAACAGCGGTATACAGATAAGTAAATTTATGTGAAAAATGCTGTTTTTTTTTTTGTTTTTTTTTACACGCGAAACATGAACACATGTTATATTGCACACTATAAACACAATCAAAGCTTCAAAAAAACACGAAAAACAGGACCTTTAATTTGGACAACTTTAAAGACAAATTTTCTCAATATTTTCATTTTTTGCACCCTCAGATTCTTGCTCCTTTATTTGAAATACTGGAAAAATTGATCATAAAACTAGGATTTTCATATAACAATATTTTGTTTATTTTGGGATATCGATATAGAAGATCATGGCAACAACAGTGTGTTCTAGCAAATTTTTTAATTGGCCAAGCTAAGCTAGCCATTTTGAAATCCCACCAGTGTAAAAATGCAGGAAAGACTGTTGACATGGTAGCTATGTTTAAGTCTTTAGTAGAATCCCGAGTGATGATTGAGTACACATACTATCAATATACTGATAATGTTGCCTTTTTTGAATGGAGATGGTGTGTGAGAGAGGCACTGGTGTTTGTAAGTGAATATGAAAATTTAGTTTTTAATTGGTAAAATGAGTTTTATTTGTATTAAATTGTTTGTAATGCATGTTATGTTTTAACCCTTAGATTGTTTTGAATAACGGGGTTTAAACGTCTCTCTCTCTCTCTCTCTCTCTCTCTCTCTCTCTCAGTAGGTCAAGTCACCTTCATTTATATAGCGCTTTTTACAATGCAGATTGTGTCAAAGCAGCTGGTGGTGATTAGGTTATGAGTGGTGGTGATTAGGTTATGAGTTTTTCAGCTCCCAGGTGAATTAGAAAGTCCCTCTATATTCGCTCATCCTAGTCACAGCTCTTTTCTAATGAGTCGCAAAAAGATGAGATCAGATAAGGCACATTCATCATCACTCAGAGGAATAAGGGTGGAGTAATAGAAAGACAAAGACTGAAGCTTATAAAATGATGACTGTTCAAACAGCATCTAGAGTTTGGAAGGCATCAAGCATAACAATTTTTACAGAAGTTGTGTGAGGAAAAACAGACTTGGCAGATTCTGACAGGATAAAAAATGCAAAGTGCGTCTCTAAAACACAAATTTTTCTAATGTCCCCTTGGAAAACGTGTACCCCCAGTTTCACGGCCTGAGACTAAAATGCATGTTTGAGCTGTTTCGATTGAAAACAAACTTTGTACTGACATATCTTAAAATATGTGACCCTGGACCACAAAACCAGTCCCAAGTTGCACTGGTATATTTGTAGCAATAGCTAACACATTGTATGGGTCAAAATTATCGATTTTTCTTTTATGCCAAAAATCATTAGGTTATTAAGTAAAGATCATGTTCCATGAAGATATTTTGAAAATTTCCTACTGTAAATATCAAAAAATATATATTTTTGTGAGTGGATATGCATAGCTAAGGACTTAAAGGTCCCGTTCTTCGTGATCCCATGTTTCAAACTTTAGTTAGTGTGTAATGTTGTTGTTAGAGTATAAATAAAGGGCCCTATCTTGCACCCAGCGCAATTGACTTTGTACACCGACGCATGTCATTCCTATTTTGCACCCGCGCAAAGCGCGCTTTTCCCTCCACAGAAGCACGTTGCTAAACTAGTGAATGAACTTGCGCTCCCTGGGCGGTTCAGCGCAAAAAAGGAGGCGTGTTCCGGCGCAAACAATCCCTGGTGCTATTTTGCTTTTCCATTAAACAATTGCGCCACTGACCAGAAAAAACCTAGTCTAAAGTCAGTGGCGCGTTGCGCGTTGTTCATTATGCTATTTTAAGGGCGCATGCTTGACCATAATGTATAGCGCGCACAACGCGCATACACTTTGCTCATGTAATCTACACAGATGCAACAGTTATTTTTGCAAATCATAAATTGTTATACTAAAAAAATATTAACACATGAGATGACGGAAATCATTGTGGTGTGCCACGAAGATGTGAAAAAACCTGTTTAACCGACGCTATTTTGGGTGGGTTTCTCCCATCCCCATACAACACAACTTCTCTGTCTTTCACTGCTCTTACAAGAACATCAGTCTCCTCGGCTGTGAACCGCTCCTGGCGTGCGCCTGGTAAATACGCCATAATAATAGCAATCCATAATGGAACTTGCGCACCTGCTTTTAAAGGGAATGTTGGATGACGCTCTGATTGGTTTATTTCACGTTACGCCCAAACCACACCTATGAATAATGAAGCTACTTCAGACCAACCCATTTTAGATTTGCGCCGGGCACAAGAGCCATTTATCCCGCCGGGAAAATAGCAACAGCGCCGAGACCCGCCCACAAAGTTACTTGCGCTTCGCGCTTTGACACTTGCGTTTCAGATCGTTAAAATAGGGCCCAATATCTATAAAATTTTAACGCTCAAAGTTCAATGCCAAGCGAGATATTTTATTTAACAGAAGTCGCCTACATCGAACGGCCAGTTTGGACTACATCCCTCTACTTCCTTCTTTAATGATGTCACTAAAACAGTTTTTTGACTAACCTCCGCCCACAGGAATACACAAAAAAAGGGGCGTGGTCTTGTTGCGCTCCCACTGAGAAGAGCAAGAGTTGCGTTTGTAGAGTGTGTTTGTCGCCATGTCGTCGAAACGGTTTTATTTTCATCCCGCAGTCCAATCACCTTTGTTTGGCCTTCCCAGGGACGCTGTACTTAGAGATCAATGGTTACAATTTATGTTTAACTCGGTTCCGAAAATTATAATTGTGGTATCCTTACTGCAATAGTTAATGTTGGACTGCAGCGCACATAATGGCCACAAGAGGGGACTATGTTTATGTATATGGCTGTTTTCCGTATGAGGTACTCTTCTGAGTGAGTGCTAAAGTTGTACATTTTAATCTCCACAAGCAGCGACAGAAAGAGTTCAGTCTCTCGGGAATTCTTGTCTTTTGTGTTCATTCGGCACAACACCACAATAATCCACATGTAAAACTATGTGCAGCACACGTTATGGTAAGAGGCGTGACCTTTCCGGGCAAGGAGCGCTAAAGCCGGGGACACACCTAACGATTGTAAGGCCGATTATGAATTTAATTTGATACTTACGACTGATCATGTCCAATCGGCTTGAGTCAGAGCCAGTTGCGTTCAGTCTGTGTTTACAGTTGGTGCTTAAAATCCTGCAGTGTGCTGCGTCTAAAGATTCTAGTCTTAGAATTTCAGAAACAGTCATTGCCAGTCCTCCTCACAAAGATTCTTCTCAAATTTGATAATTCCCACTTCTGAAGTAGTGATTATGAGCAAATCGCATTCAAGTTTCGTTCAATTTTTTTTTTTTCAAGTCAAGTCATCTTTACAATAGCACTGAGAGCACGTGAAGGCAGCATAATATTTGCGACCGATGACGTCTCTGTTTCCTTGGAGACTGTGTCAGGCGATTGTAAACAAGCGGCGAAATGGCGTCAAAAAAACGTTTGAAACATAAAAACACATTAGACAACCGGTATGGAAGAAAAACTGGTTGAACTCTGGCAAGAGTACGAATGTCTATACAACATATCTTCGAAGGAATACCATAATAGAAGCGATAAGGAAAGAAGTTGGGCTGCTATTGCGGAAGCTTTGAACGTGTCAGGTAATGTACAGGGCCGGATTATCCATAGACGGGATTGGGCGAGTGTCCTGGAGCACCAGCCAATAGGGGGGCAACAAATGATGAAGATAATACTTTTTTTTTTTTTTTTTTTTTTTTATCATGTTTTTTATATATATTATTTATCTGATACGGATACAAAATTAACAGTTGATACAATATATACAGAGAGAATATGAAGAGTCCTGCCCCTTTGATCGCAAAAGTGAAAGTGCCCTTTGAGGTCGCATTGTGGTAGTATAACGTTACTTCTGTTACTTCTACTGTCTGTACAGTGCCGTTTCAAGTCGAACAAGCTTCATTGAGGATTGCAGCTTATCGTTGCTTAACAACGGGCCGACACCACCGGAGTGCAAGCCCTAAAAATAGATTTAACAAAGTTTACTCACCTCAAATTTTCTCTGTAGAGAATACAAATCCATGTTGCCTCTCCAGCCAGGACCTCACACATATCCTGCGCGTTTTTCCTCTTTTTTAGCTATTTTCCGCACAAATATAGCTGCAGATGAAGAGCGCGAGCTGTTTGTTTACATCCATTTTCAAGATCCCGCGCACAGTGTGTTGCTTAGCAGCGGTCTCAATCATAAACGTTTGTGTTCTTCTCCGACTGTCAACGATTAAAATCGGCTCCAGTCGAAGGAAACAATTGGTATGTGTGTTCAGTTCAGTCTTAGAATGTTTCAGCTAATCGTTAGGTGTGTCCCCGGCTTAAGCTGCTGTCGAATCACAACACAGGAACTGCTGGCTCAATCAGAACTCGTTACGTATTTCTGAAGGAGGGACTTCATAGAACAAGGAAGTCATCAGCCCGTTTTTATGACAGTGGAAACAGCGGTATACAGATAAGTAAATTTATGTGAAAAATGCTGTTTTTTTTTTGTTTTTTTTTTACACGCGAAACATGAACACATGTTATATTGCACACTATAAACACAATCAAAGCTTCAAAAAAACACGAAAAACAGGACCTTTAATTTGGACAACTTTAAAGACAAATTTTCTCAATATTTTCATTTTTTGCACCCTCAGATTCCATATTTTAGTTGTGTCTGGGGCTCTTGGCCAAATACGTTTACTGCATGTCATAACAACATTGAACAGATTTAACAAACAATGCAAGCCTCTTAACTGTATTAAAAGAGTATGATATTCCCCCTGTTTTGGTTTAAAAAAAATTTTTTTTTTTTCTATTTCATCTCTCTCTGTTTCTTACGCCATCAACTTCTGTTTATTGATTCCTTCTTTTATCATTCTCATTCTGTCTCTCAGGGTTGTTTTGAGGTCAGATGATATCTACCATGAGGCTGTAACAGAAGCTAATCCTGAGTTTGGGTTAGATTGATGCCGTGATGGCCACTGCTAAGAAAGGTACGTCTCTCTTTTCTACCCTCAAAAACAAGTTTTTAATTTTTGCAACAGCTTTGAATTTACATTGTCAAAATGGCCAGGAATCACTTTTTCTTTTTGGGAAGAAACTCGCTTCCTCTTTCATTAGTCTTGCTATATATACAGTACTACTGCTGAATACATTAATTACTCACCCTCATGTCATTTCACACCTGTAAGACTTTCGTTCATCTTCGAAACACAAAATAAGATATTTTTGATAAAATCCGATGGTTCAGTGAGGCCTCCATTGCCAGCAAGATCATTAACACTTTCAGATGCCCAGAAAGCTACTAAAGACATATTTCATTATCAGTTCATGTGACTACAGTGGTTCAACCTTAAAGGTGCCATCGAACGTTTTTTGATGTAATATAGGTCTAAGGTGTCCCCTGAATGTGTCCGTAAAGTTGCAGCTCAAAATACCCCATTTTTTTTTTTTTTTTTTTTTAACTGCCTATTTTGAGGCATAATTACAAATGCGCCGATTCAGGCTGCGGCCCCTTTAATTGCTCGCGCTCTCCGCCCCCTCCTGAGCTCTCGACTCTATCATTGCATAAACAAAGTTCACACAGCTAATATAACCCTCAAAATGGATACAAAGACTTCGTCATGCAGCATGTCTAATCGTGTAAGTATGGTATTTATTTGGATGTTTACATTTGATTCTGAATGAGTTTGATAATGCTCCATGGCTAACGGCTAATGCTACACTGTTGGAGAGATTTATAAAGAATGAAGTTGTTTTTATGCATTATACAGTCTGCAAGTGTTTAATAATGAAAATAGCGATGGCTCTTGTCTCCGTGAATACAGTAACTTTAACCACATTTAACAGTACATTAGCAACATGCTAACGAAACATTTAGAAAGACAATTTACAAATATCACAAAAAATATCATGTTATCATGGAACATGTCAGTTATTATCACTCCATCTGCCATTTTTTGCTATTGTTCTTGCTTGCTTACCTAGTCTGATGATTCAGCTGTGCACAGATCCAGACGTTAATACTGGCTGCCCTTGTGTTATGCCTCGATCATGGGCTGGCATATGCAAATATTGGGGGCATACACCCTGACTGTTACGTAACAGTTTGTGTTATGTTGAGATTTACCTGTTCTTTGGAGGTCTTTTAAACAAATGAGATTAATAAAAAAAGGAGGAAACAATGGAGTTTGAGATTCACTGTATGTCATTTCCATGTACTGAACTCTTGTTATTCAACTATGCCGAGGTAAATTCAATTTTCCATTCGATGGCACCTTTTAATGTTAGGAAGCGACTAGAATACATATTGTGCACCAAAATAACGACTTTATTCAACAATATCTAATGATGGGCGATTTCAAAACACTGCTTCATGAAGCTTCAAAGCTTTACGAATCTTGTTTCGAATCAGTGTTTTGGAGCGTTTGTCAAACTGCCAAAGTCATGCCCAACAGTGGTGAACCATTGAAATGTAACAAAGCTTTAATGAAATCACTATATATACCGTACTACTGCTAAATACATAAATGAATGTTATCATTAATTATTAATGTTGCTTGTATAGCGCATATCACTTTCAATTATATGCATTTTCTGTTTTTGTTGTTTCGTTCACTTTACACTACCAATCAAAAGTTTGGGGTCAGTTTTAAAAAAAAAATACTTTTATTAAGAAAGGATGCATTAAATTGATCAAAAGTGACAGTAAAAAACATATATAATGTTTCAAAAGATTTCTATGTCAAATAAATGCTGTTCTTTTTAACTTCACCATATTAACTATCAAAGTATCCTAAAATAATGTATTGCAGTTCCTTGAGCACCAAATCAGGAAATCATGCGGCTAAAAATTCAGCCTTGCATCACAAAAATAAATTACATTTTAAAATATATTCAAATAAAAAAATAGTTATTTTAAATTGTAATAATATTTCACATTATTACAGTTTATAATGTATTTTTGATCAAATAATGCAGCCTTGTTGAGCAAAAGAGACTACTTCAAAAACATAAAATCTCACAGACCTCAAACTTTTGAATGGTAGTATATAACAACTTTAAAAACTGCTTTTTGGAAGGAAATTTAGGAATTTGGATAAGTTTTTTTTTTTTTTTTTTTTTTTTATAAATAATAATCCCACCACACTGACTTTAAACTGCTTTTCAAAAATGTCAATCTGCTTATCATGAGTTTTGACAACCTGCTGTTTCCATTCACAGGGAATGGGGCTTTGAGTGATTTTAAAGGTCCCGTTTTTCGTGTTTTTTTGAAGCTTTGATTGTGTTTATAGTGTGCAATATAACATGTTCATGTTTCGCGTGTAAAAAAACACAGTATTTTTCACATTATTTACTTATCTGTATACCGCTGTTTCCACTGTCATAAAAACGGGCTGATGACTTCCTTGTTCTATGAAGTCCCTCCTTCAGAAATACGTAACGAGTTCTGATTGTGCCAGCGGTTCCTGTGTTGTGATTCGACAGCAGCTTCGCGCTCCTTGCCCGGAAAGGTCACGCCTCTTACCATAACGTGTGCTGCACATAGTTTTACATGTGGATTATTGTGGTGTTGTGCTGAATGAACACAAAAGACAATAATTCCTGAGAGACTGAACTCTTTAATCTCCACAAGCAGCGACAGAAAATGTACAACTTTAGCACTCACTCATCAGAGTACTTTATATGGAAAACAGCCATATACATAAACATAGTCCCCTCTTGTGGCCATTATTTGCACTGCAGTCCAACATTAACTATTGCAGTAAGGATACCACAATAATAATTTTCGGGAACCGAGTTAAACATAAATTGTAACCATTGATCTCTAAGTACAGCATCCCTGGGAAGGCCAAACAAAGGTGATTGGACTGCGGGATGAAAATAACACCGTTTCGATGACATGGCGACAAACACACTCTACAAACGCAACTCTTGCTCTTCTCCGTGGGAGCGCAACAAGACCACGCCCCCTTTTTTGTGTGTTCCTTTGGGCAGAGGTTAGTCAAAAAACTGTTTTAGTGACATCATTAAAGAAGGAAGTAGAGGGATGTAGTCCAAACTGGCCGTTCGATGTAGGCGACTTCTGTTAAATAAAATATCTCGCTTGGCATTGAACTTTGAGCTTTAAAAATTTACAGATTTTATTTATACTCTAACAACAACATTACACACTAACTAAAGTTTGAAACATGGGATCACGAAGAACGGGACCTTTTAATAAAGCAAAAACAATAATGAATTCTTGCTCACTTGGTGGTGACTCAGCAGTTGCAAAACATGTGGGCTGTTTCTTATTATCAGGAAATGTGCAAGAGCTTGCATCTGTTTTCACGTCTGTCTGAGAAGCCTTTTCAGAGTTGTCGGAAAAGCTCCCAAAAGACACTGTCTGTCTGCTGTCTTTCCACCATTTATTGTGGTAATCAATCCGTCTGGAGGCACAAAGATGGACTCCATTTTGTTTTTGTTTACGAATGCGATAAAGTTTCATTTTGGATGAAGGCAGAGGGTCTGTTGTCATGCTGTGTATTGTTGCCCCAGCTCCAGAACATCTACTGTTTCGTCAGGTCAGGCAGCTGTGCGACATTCACAAAGCATCTTCCAATCCCAGCATGCATGAGGCTTTTGTATAAAAGCACAAAACTGACGTCAGAACATCTTTTTTCGTAATGTCCATTTCCTCAGGGGCCATATTTCTTGTTGTTGCCATGGTTACGGTGTGAAGTTTTAGATGAGGTTCATAAAATGCGGTGCCCTCTATACCAGTGTTTCTCAACTCCAGTCCTCGGGACCCACTGCTCTGCACATTTTGTATGTCTCTCTTATCTGACACACTCAGTTCAGTTCATGCAGTCTCTCCTAACGAGCTGATGATCTAAATCAGGTGTGTTAAATAAGGGATACATACAAAATGTGCAGAGCAGTGGGTCCCGAGGACTGGAGTTGAGAAACACTGCTCTATACAGCACCACTATTAGCTTAATAGAGAGCCCGTCGATCTCTAGTCCCTGCCAAACAGCAGCGTTTCTGCTTTGTTTCAATCAAAAGAATGGAATTGCCTTTAGATAATATATACATAAAGAACAAATGTGATTTAGTCCAATCTGCCTTTTCAGGTATTTGGGTCTTAGGTAATTGGCTTAGAAATGGAAAAAAAAGTCACAGACATAAATACATAAGTTCCTCTGGCCCTACTTGTGTGGGGATAAATAAGAAATAATAAGATTCTAGTCTGTTGGGCTCATAGGTTATAAAATGTAGGCTGTATCAAGTTTAATTCTAGACTTCCCATCTCCTTTCTAGGACAGAGATTATTTTAATGCTGTGCAGATGCTCTGTTTTGGTCATCTAGACCATGAGACACTAGTTGGCAGGTCAAATAAGGTCATGTGTGAGAGTGTTTATAGCTTTCTACATTGGGCAAACAGTTGCAGTCCCATAACCTCTGTAATGAGGCCAATAACATGGTCACTTGTACTACAAATGTCATCCTGTCCCATGCAGCTAACCCTCCAGATTAAAATCATTTTTATATTTGTAAAATATACTCAAATATAGTTAAAATTATATATAGTTATTCTTAAAATTGCTCTCTTTCTTCTCTTTTCTACATTTCACTTCTACTCCAAGCTTCCATGATAATCATTCTCATACTGTAAACTAGGCACTGTGTAATGCAAATATTGTATGTATGCAATATTATATGACACACTGTTCGTGACCCTCTATATTTTCAAGTTACTTTGGATAAAACCATCTGCTAAATGAATAAATGTAAATTTTTATTGATGCTAGTTTGAGTGTGAATGTGAAGTATCTTGGCGATACCTTCATCTTTTATTTGTTCTAATTACTCTTGTTCCGCTCACAAGATGTCCTCTGAATTTAAAAAGTCATTTATTTTTATTTGTGGCGCAGGGATCCAAAGAGTCCCTGATGTAATCAGCAGTATGTTTGTCAATGGCCGGTCATTTCATGAAATGAGTCCCCAGGGCCGACACTTAACCCGGGATTAGCCAACTCTATTTTAACTGCATAGTATTTATTGTGCGATTGTCATGTGTGAGAAGATGGTTATTTGAATACCTTATAAGTAATGTCTGTAATATTGCCACTATTATTGTTGCTCATACTTTTGGTTAGTAATTTGAATACACTCTCAACATACATCCTGCACTGTTTGTGTTATGGACATGATTCCTTAAATTTCCCCATTATGCTATTTTAAAAGTTCCTAATAGGGTCTCTTTTAATAGGTTTACATGCATCTAAGGTCAAAAACACTTTATTTTTCTCATAATGTATATTGCAGCATCACCTCTTTTCTTGCAATGTCTGTAACAGTTCAATGAAGGATTCAGTCTCACTAAAACCTTCTTTTCTGAGAGCTTCCTTTGCTCTGATTCATCAGACAGCTCAGTCTGTTGTGATTGGTCAACCACTTGCAGTGCGTGTCTGAAACCAAATGCCAATTACCATATCTGAATTTCAGCTGCAGATCTTTCTCCGCACTTGTATACACAGTGATACAATGGCGTCAGTTTTATCGTATCAATTTGAACTTGAGTCCTCTTCCTTTTGAAGTGCATCAAAGTGTATTCACAGCACAGAAAACAACGTCTTCTCGACATGTCGACAACATGAACCAAATTCTTCCAGTCTCAGCAACAGATACAGTGTTTGAGGGCGGGGCAAAGTAGACGGTGTTCACAGGCAGCCAGTGAAGACCATAGACTGGCATTATGCATATTTGTTACAAACCTAAGTAGGTTCAATCAGGAAGTGAGACTGAAATTACCGATGACTCGTTTCAGGCAGTTTAGAATCGGTTCTTTCTTTTGGGAGACAATAACTCAACATTAATCTGCACTTTGATCTTTAAATCTTTGCAGACCTTTTACATTCACAAAACTCTATATTACACATACTTGAAAGGTAATATCTGAGTAAGCATAATTTGAGCACTTTAAATCATGTGGCTGTTTTGTTAGAGTTGTTACATTTAAAAGAACAATCAATCCTTAATTAATCCTATCTAGAAACTAGAATATCTATAGAAAGTGGGCTCTTTTGACTTTGACAAGTAAGAAGGCTGTAGCTCAAGCAGCATGCATTAGCAACCCCAAGGTCATGGGTTCGATTCCCAGGGAATGCATGAACTGATAAAATTTATACCTTGAATGCAATGTGAGTTGCTTTAGATAAAAATGTCTGCTAAATGCATTAATGTAAATGTAAGAAACAGCCAGAAGACTCTAGCAACCCCATAGCAACATGCTAAAAACCTCAGCAACCACAAAGAAATGCCCTGGCAAACACCCTAAAGGTTAGCATGAGCAATCAGCATGCACATGTTCTTCAGAAAATGCAAAAAATCGAGTTATCTTTATTGTTACTTGATAATTCAATTTAGATTCAAAGTAAAAAAGAAAAACTTCACACAAAGAAGGAAATTTAATTGCAATGTCTTATTGCCAAATTACATGAAAAGCAGGTTTTGTTTTTTGCAGAGAAATGAACAGACATGGATTTTAGAGTGAAAATGAAGGTCATATCCCCAAAGCTGATGTTCATTACAGTGGGCTTTGTGCTCTTTTGGTCTAGATTAGGGCTGTTCAACGATAACCGTGGTTATCGTGTACAAAATAAGAGTCTGTGTCTGTGATATATGTGTGTTTGTTTTGTGTATTAATATATGTATATATAAATACACACACATACATGTATATATTTAAGAAATAAGCATGTATGAATAAATATATAAATATTTAAATTATATATATATATATATATATATATATATATATATTATATATATATATATATATATATATATATATATATATAAATGTAAATATTTGTATAGAAATATAAGATATTCTTCTTAAATATATACAGTACAGTAGATTTTTAATGTTTTTAAAATAAGTTTCATCTGCTCACCAAGGCTACATTTATTTAATTAACAAAACAGAAAAAAAGTTATATTGTGAAATATTATTACAATTTAAAATAACTGTGTACTATTTAAATATATTTGACAAAGTAATTTATTCCTGTGACGCAAAGCTGAATTTTCAGCATCGTTACTCCAGTCTTCAGTGTCACATGATCCTTCAGAAATCATTCTAATATGCTAATTTGCTGCTCAATAAACATTTATGTTTATTTTCAATGTTGAAAACAGTTGTGCATTTTTTTTTTTCAGGATTCCTTGATGAATAGAAAGTTCAAAAGAATAGCATTTATCTGAAATACAAAGCTTCTGTAGCATTATACACTACCGTTCAAAAGTTTGGGGTCAAGAAGAAATTTTAATTTTAATTTTTTTGAAAAGAAATTAAAGAAATGAATACTTTTATTCAGCAAGGATGCATTAAATCAATCAAAGGTGGCAGTAAAGACATTTATAATGTTACACAAGATTAGATTTCAGATAAACACTGTTCTTTTGAACTTTCTATTCATCAAATAATCCTGAAAAAAATATTGTACACATATTTTGTACAATTGTACACATTAAATGTTTCTTGAGCAGCAGTTCAGCATATTAGAATGATTTCTGAAGGATCATGTGACACTGAAGACTGGAGTAATGATGCTGAAAATTCAGCTTTGCCATCACAGGAATAAATTACTTTGTGAAATATATTCAAATAGAAAACAGTTATTTTAAATTGTAATAATATTTCACAATATTACTGTTTTTACTGTATTTTTAATTAAATAAATGTAGCCTTGGTGAGCAGATGAAACTTCTTTTAAAAACATTAAAAATCTTAGTGGTTCCAATGTTTTTGACTGTACTGTACATGTATGTATGTATGTATGTATGTATATTTATATATATACATAATAATTATACACAAAACAAACACACATATATTAGGTAAACACAGACTCTTATTTTGTACACAATAACCACGGTTATCGTTGAACAGCCCTAGTCCAGATGTGAGCGTTTGGATACCATTCAAAAGTTTAGGGTTAGTATAAGATTCGACAAGGATGCATTAAACCAAAAGTGACAATGAAGACACTTATAATGTTAGAAATATTTATATTTGAAATAAATGCTGTTCTTTTGAACTTTCTATTCAAAGAATCCTAAAGAATTTTTACCACAAAAATATGAAGCAGCAACTTTTTTCAACATTGATAATAATCAGAAATGAGCAGCAAATCGGCATATTAGAAATCACATCTCAAACAAGAAACACTGTTTTTTTTTTTATCAATAAAATCTGTATTTTATTAATCAATATAAATACAACTTTGGTGAGCATAGAGACTTATTTCAAAAACAAAATCACCAACTTCAAACTTTTGAATGGCAGTAATAATGTGTACTGGAAGCAGATTTACCTTAATCCTGCTCCACAAATGGATTTTTAAAGAAGAATTAGCATTGATCTTGCTCTTTATTTCAAGACTGGGTTTGATCTCTCTGAGAAATGGACCCCTGAAGGCCTGATTACCTGCTTTATTAAATCAGATTGTAAAAGAGAAGAGCCTGGAAGAGCATTGCTTGAGAAAGCTCTTTTTTTTTAGTTTTGATATTTTTAATGCTGGTGCTTTAATTAGCACATTGAATGTGCTGTAGGTGTTAGACTGCTTGCACAGTGAAACCCTCTCAGAAACATTGCATCTTTTAATTTATTTCTCCTGCTTGTTTAATTTTGTTGCACTCCATCTAGCTGTTGTTGAATGCAAGAACATGTTAGACATAAGAGTCAAGTGATCCTAAAACCAGTTTTTCATTGTTTAATAAATCCTGTGGGAAAGAGACTGAGCCAAACTTGAAACCTAAAAATAAAAAGATTTGTTAGGCCTAAAACATACTCTGTGATGGCCAAGTGTTCATGTCTGCATACTTCATGCGTGTCATATCACTTTCTGTTGTCTGCATAATTTTTAATTCTTGTTTTAGGTGCTTGTTTGATCCAAGTGTGTTAAACGGATTTAGTTTATTATTAGTTTATAGTTTATGAATTTTGGCAGAAAAACTTTTAAATTGAAATGATTCAAATCAGTGCACAACCTGACTAATGTAAGCCCAATATGCTATACATTTCTTTGACTAAAGAAATTAAAAGATCTCTCACATTAGACTGAAGGTCTTTCAGGGTTTTCAGGTGTCAAATGGTAAGGTTGATTTGAATAAATTCAACTTTAAAAGCTGCTTGTTGAACATTTTTCATTCAGCATCTCACAATCTGGATGTCTATAAATCTGTGCCTAGTGTGTAATTAGCTCAGCTGTAAGTCTTTTGCTTTTGTTCTTCCTGCAGCGTTGTCTAAGACAGGGGGTGTTCGCTTCGCTGAGGAACCTGCTGTGGCTGCCGCTGCTCACTCTCATGTGCATTTTGACGAGAAACTGCACGACTCTGTCGTCATGGTGATACCCGAATCAAACGGGAACTTCCTGGTTAAGGTGAGAATGAGTAATATAGCTGAGGTTATTCATTAAGCCTTATTTGAAGGTCTTCAGTCATGAATATGAATTCCGAGTTCATATTACAGGAAGTACACTGAGATTATTTCTCAAGCCCACATCAAAGCTTCAGCTTCTTTCCTTCTGTCACTCTTTTCTATTTGAGTTCTAGCCTTGTTATTATGTGAAAAGATATTGACAGAACTCATGCCAAGAGCTGTATCTGGAATTTGAAGATAGAAAACAGGAGAAATCAAGCCAGATTTGAGCTTGTGTTGCATGTGAGCACCACAAGTCAATATGTCAGAGCATGTGCACTAACTGCTCGGCCACGGCTGTGATGAGACTATTTTTGACCCCTGAGTAGTTGTTCCATAACTTTTTGGCACAATGCATTGCCATCAAGTTAGATGCCTTCAAGATGCCATCAAAATGCCATCAAGTTTATGCATGCCTTGTGATAGAACCACCAGATAGTTTAACCTCACATATACCTTTTTTTTTATCTACGAATTTGTATTTTGATTATCTAAAATGATCATGTGATCATCCCTATGCCCTATGTGATCATCCCTATGTGCGCAGGGCATGCGTGTGCCGTATGTAGCCATTTGGAATGCACTTGGCAAAGGGAGCGGCATAATTTACTCATTATCTTCAGCTGGGATGTTCCCATGACAACGCAGCACAGTGTTCGTCAGCAGATGTCGCTGTTTTAACAGCATAATTCTTTATTTTATTTTTTTTAACTGTTGCAAATAAAAACATAATTTATATAATACTGTATATAAAAAGTAATATAAATTATATATATATATATATATATATATATATATATATAAACTTTTAAAAATATAAATTGTATATTATTTATGCCGACGCTGCGTTGTCATGGGAACATCCCAGCTGAAGATAATGAGGAAAATATGCCGCTCCCTTTGCCAAGTGCATTACATATGATTACATATGGAATGCGCGTGCCCTTCTCACATAGGGATGATCACATAGGGCTTAGAGATGATCACTTCCATTTGGTCCATGATGATCATTCCAACTTGCCCCCTGAAGCGTTCGGTACGAATACGCATACCGTTACATCCCTATCATGTATTTTATATGTTGAAACCTATATAATTTTATAAACAATCTTTAATAGTTTCTGCATCAACACCCAATCCAGTTACATATGCAAAATACCAAGCTGGAAGACAATGAGTCATAAACTTTCCCTCTGAAAGCTTAATTTACCATTGGCTCACTGACTGAAGAGTGACCATCCTTCGAGGTCTGTGTGGGGCCTCACCCGGCCTCAGAGTTGGAGCGGGCGCACCGACTGGCCTCAAACAAGCCATGTGTAACTTCCTCGACCATAACAGAGTCAAACTAACACCGCAAGTTCATCATCATTTCTTCGTTCAACATGGAAGAAATTGATAGCAACTTCAACATTGACTTACGGAACCATCAAGACTTTCTTCTGAGACTGCATCTGGATGCTTTTTCAAAAGCTGTGTGCCATTGCAAGAATTGTACATTTAAATAACTGAACTGATGTTTAGGATAAGCTGCAGACTCCTTGTTTAACAAGGTTCTTTGAAATAATTCTTATTTCAGTTCTTTCAGCTGGTTAAATTATTATTTTTTTCTTCATTCCTTGTTTCTTACCCATGTATGTGTGATTGTGTGTATGTGTTTTAGATTAGTTGTTCATGATTTAGTCAGTAAAACTTGTGCACAATACATATGAGAATTTGATTCTCTGCTTGCAGCAAAGTCAATTTAACGATTCCTGATCTTGCTACATGCTCTGAGCACTATACACAATAAGGTTTGTTTTTCTGTGGCCACAAAAAAATCCTTTCTGGGAATCGATACTAAATGTTCACTGGATTAACAGGCTAGTTAGTTTTAATATTAATTCTGCTACATCAAGTTAATTCCATTAACTGATCCGAATACTTATAATGAATTATAACGAGTTATGATTCATTATTAATATTTCCCTTTTGAGCTAATTTGCTACACCAACATGGTAAAACAGTCCTTGCATGGGCTAATGGATGGATGGATGGATGGATGTTGGTGGGATGGATGGATGGTTGGTTAGATGGATGGATGGATGGACTGATTGTTGGTGGGTTGGATTTAGGGATGGATGGATGGATGGTTGGTTGGTTGGATTTAGGGATGGATGGATGGATGGTTGGTTGGTTGGTTGGATTTAGGGATGGATGGATGGTTGGTTGGATGGATGGATTTAGGGATGGATGGAGGATGGATGGATATTTCTATTTGTCATTTTTGGAAGAAAACAGATTGGATGGTAAATAGTCTAAAAATGTATATTTATATAATGTTTTTGTTTACTGGTGTGTTATGATTTTTTTTATTTTAATTAATACACATAAATTAAGTGTGTGTTATGAAAGTAAATACGGTCTGTTTTGTTGTGGTGTTGACTCTAAACATGTTTTTAATGGTTTACACAAGTTGCTTGTTGTGAGAACAGTGAGTGTTTGAACATATTTGATCACACAGAGACTCAGTTATTTGTGAGTAACAGGAATGAAAACAAAGAGAC
The DNA here is from genome assembly GCF_024489055.1 of Chanodichthys erythropterus. Lineage (NCBI taxonomy): Eukaryota > Metazoa > Chordata > Actinopteri > Cypriniformes > Xenocyprididae > Chanodichthys > Chanodichthys erythropterus. The sequence continues at coordinate 41,847,342 of NC_090231.1, forward strand.
AAGATACACAAACATGCTCGCATTCACCCCAGAGTGGATGTCATATTCTGTGACTCTTTTCATCGCGGATGCTCTCACTCTCTCGCTCCCTCCATCTAACTGCCCCGTTACTGCCCTGTGTTGCCATGGAGACTGCTGCAGTGGTTTCGAGCAGTATATGAACACCTGCACCTCTGGACTGTCTCTGTTTGATTTAATATGTTCTGATGAGGGTCCAATAAAATGTTATTTGATTCTGTCATCTTTTGCTGTGACCCAGATGCAGTTTGAAGGTTTCCTGGCATGAGTTCTATCACTCTCTTTTCCAGCAGTTCTCATTTTTTTTAACCCTCAAATTATTATCCCATTTTCCTTCCTTGGTTAATTAGATCTTCAAGTAATGAACATTTTAATCTGACAGAATATTTTTGCCGTTTCATCCAGTTACATCAGCGGATCATATAATAGATAATCTTTCATGTCTTCTGCACCTAAAATTCATACCATTCAGAAATTAGTCCTAAGACAACTATGATGTTAAAAATTATCATGCGGCTCTAAATTAAAATAAGTTGACTTTGATTTCATCATTGATCAGTCAAGACATCAGCTAACAATGAAGTCCTCAATGAAGCAGTCAACTATGATTCATTAATTTAATAAGTAAACTATAATTCATAATGATTTCATCAGTCAGCTAAGATTTCGCCAACATTAACAGTGAACTATGAGTCCACCATTTATCACAGTAATCCATGATCTTCATCAAAAGTAGCAGATCAAGTGCACACAGCAATTTGCCTCATATTGTCATAGACCTGATGACACCCAACCATAACCTCTGTTGATATCCTCAGGTGGGCTTCCTGAAAACGCAACACCGATATGAGATTGTGTTCACACTGCCAGAGATGCCAGAGCTCGGCAAAGACGCTTGTCCAGCCCCCATCCCCAACCCACACCTGCGGATCACTGATATAACCGCATCCTCAGAGGGTATGTCTCATCGCTGTCTGACCAACACACCTGAACATGCCGAACATTGAAGAGTCAAGCTCTGGTGTTTTGTGACTTATTGAAGGAACTTATTTTAAGTTAAAGGGTTGGTTTACCTAAAAATGAACACAAATGAAGTTCTTTGGAACACAAATATCTTTTTGATGAAATCTGAGAGCTTTCTGTCCTGCCATTGACATTCTACACCACTACCACTTTCAGTTCAATTCACATTTATTTGTATAGGGCTTTTCACAATACATATAGTTTCAGAGCAGCTTTACAGAAAATGCATGTCAACATTAAAATTTAGAGTGATCTGTTATCCGAGGTGACCCGTTATGTAATTTCAGAAATATACATATACAAATCATGCTGTTAGCTAACAATCTATTAATTAAAAAAAATAATTATTTAAGGCGGAAACAATGAGCTCACTGAAGTATTTAATACATGTTTCAAGATCCAGACAGGTAGTAAAGACATCATTAAAGTAATCCATGTGACTCCTGTGGTTTAACGTCAATTTTATGAAGCGACTTGAGTACTTTACGAGCTTTATGTCCCCTTAAGAATAAAATCCCTCCGAGAACCATATGGGATATTCCAGTTAAGGGCTCTCAGAACTGGTTTCAACCAGTTATTTCATTTAATGTCTCAAACACTCATTTGAGACTATTGGCTAGATCAGGTTAGCAAATGGATGCATACATATTATTTATTTACAGGTATTACAATAAAGCATTTATGGGTTATTCATTGCGCAGCGTATATGCACAACATCTGGTGAATTCAAAGGTTAAGTTTGAAATATTCAGTGTTTAATGTTCTCATATTGCAAATTAATGTGCAGAGAATGTGTTTGTTCGCAGAGTTTGTTGTGCAGAGAACGTGTGGAGTCTCGATGATCCTGTCCCAAATGCACACTTCATGATTTGTCACTCCACACTCTTGTGGACTTACATGGCTGTGTTGCATATCTGTTAAGTCTATGTTTTTGCTCACCCCCAAATAGGGACAAATTTGTGGGGTATTTTAAGCTGAAACTTGACCAGACCAGAGACTTATATAACATCATGTGAAATAATAGGCATAATAGGTGCCCTTTAACCCAACCTGCTGGGTTTGTCCATATTTTACCCAGCTTGGATTGTTTTTAACCCAGCATTTTTTAGAGTGTGAGCATTCCCTTTGCTCTCGATGCGCACCCTTGATGCACACTTTTGCTGAGCCCGCACTGAATTGAGTTGCGCAGCACACTTCTTTCCAACAATCAAAGCGCCGTTATGTCACAAAAGTGTGGACTTGTAGGAAGACCGCAAGGGTTTAAACCAGTGGTCTCAAACTCAATTCCTGGAGGGCCACAGCTCTGCACAGTTTAGCTCCAACTCACACCTGCTTGGATGTTTCTAGTAATCTTGAAGACCTTGATTAGCTGGATCAGGTGTGTTTGATTAGGGTTGGAGCAAAACTGTACAGAGCTGTGGCCCTTCAGGAATTGAGTTTGAGACCACTGGTTTAAACCCTCATGGTCTTTCTCGGAGTCTGCACTTTCATGACATAATGCCGTTTTGACTCCTTGGTAGAAGTCCTCTGTGTAGCTTGCGGGCTCAGCAGAAGTGTGCATCGAGGGTGCATATCAACCGCAAGGGGGGTGCTCACGAGCACCCTTCTGAAACCTAAAATGACAAAATCGTGTCTTGTGGACGACACGGACATGCACACGCAGTGGCGATTGTAAGTCCACAAGACCGAAAGTGCATATGAAGTGTGCCTTTTGGGACAGGGCTAATATCTCTCTTGCTGCTGAAATTACAGCTCATAGCAGCTTTAGGCATTTTCCAATGTGATGATAGATTGTGTGCGCATGTTACCAGGAACAGATGCCCAATAATGGGTACACGTCTAGCTGAACTCATGAGTGCGAGTCGTCCATTCCTAAACTGGTGTGACTGGAGCTAAACAAACATTTGGTCTGTGAGATAAAAATGGTTTTACATCATTCATGTACAACGCCTGGAGATTAACCTTTATAAATGACATTCTTCCATGACTTCGCATCTGTGTTCAGGAGGTCTGAGGGTGACGTGTGAATATATGGCCCATCAGGAGGGAGTGATGTGTGAGGAGGTGCAGATTCTTAGTGAAAGCAAAGAAGACGCATCTGTGAAGGTCAAAGTTCATGCCCGTGTCATGGGTAAGTGACCTTAGATTTTCCAGTATCTTAAAGACCCCCTGGGGTGAAAATCAAGTTTATGTTGTTTGTATGTCTATGTAGTGCTTTTAATATGCTTTAAGACAAACCATGTGCAAATGCATAAGTCAACACCATTGCTGAGTATTTTATGTTTGAAACTGCAGTAAACCAAAGACTAGTCTAAAACCCACGGTTTGAAATTGTGGCTGTTTGTGACATCACAGACTACCTTGTAACCAATCACAACAACGTGCCGACAGGCTTTAGTATATCATTAACTGTGACTGCTCTGAAGCAGGAAAGTCTCGAGAGAAGCCAGGTTATCCCAGTATATTTTCTGTTGATATGAAAAATGATGTACATTTAGCAATATAGCGAGTCTATTACAATGTTATGATGAACTATATGCCTTTCTCCACTGATATTCTGAGTTTTTCAAAGCTTTTGTAACGATACTGATTGTTAGAAGGCAGCTGTCTGACTGAGATGAAGAACAGGAACATGGTTTGTGTAACATTAGCAACACATTATTATCTGTTTGATAATGTAGTCAAGCAAAAGGCTAATCATATTAATTCATATTAATTAATGACAGAACCGTCGCAAGCTCACGCCAAAGTAAAGTGACAGCTGACTTGAAGTAATGCCAATAAAGTTCATGTTTTTGTCCTTCAAAATATTTTAATACTATAAAACATAGCTAAAATAATATTGCTCTGAGTGTGTGCGTGTGACTGTGATTCATGTGCATATGTCGGTCAGTGTGGCCTTGCATGTCAAGTTCTGAGAGAGCTACTCAGCCCATTATAAATTATGATTTTTGCTGCCTCTGGAATGGATCAAACCATAGATATTAGCCTACCTGATAAGTTCAAGTAAATATGCTGGAAATCCACGATCATTCAAGGATGTGCATTTATTTCATGTACGGAGAAGGCACGGGCGCCTGCAGGATTTCAGCTGAATTTTTTTTTTTAAATCTGACAATTTCGTTGCTTTTTGGAGTTTTCAAACATCCATTTAGTGCATGTTCACAGAGGAAAACGGCAGCTTGTTCTATAGATACTGTCTGTTTTACAGAGAATTTGCTTCAGGTGATTCAGTGAGAGAGCAGTCCAAACAAATGCAATTGGATTCAGACTGTTTTGCAAAGGCGTTTTACCGATTCATAATTTGAAACACAATTTAAGCATCAGAAAATATGTGAGCAGTTCAGTTGCACAGCTGTTAAACTGAATATACGAAGCCAAGCAAGCTTTTTTTCTTCAATATCCACAATACAAACAACAAATTGCTCGTCACTACAGCAACAGTAGACTCTCTGAGCTGGTGAGCAAGTGGAGGTGGGGTTAATTTGCATATTAATTGATCCGTGTATATTAAATGAGGCAAGGGTGTAAAGTTACATTCAAGCTATTTTAAGGCATTAAGACATTTTTTTCACTTGAACGTTTTTTTTTTTTAAATGTCATTTTGGTGATCAAAGATGAGTTTTAAGGGATAAAATAATTGACTACAGGGGGACTTTAACAGCCAAACTGGCTAATGTTTCTGGGAGTTATTGTTGTGACATTTTAGGACACCGTTTAAGGCAGGAGATCAAATGAGGTTATTTGGTGCCCTCTACTGGTGTCTTTATGTAAAAATTGATTAAAGGAATATTCCAGGTGCAATACAAGTTAAAATGATAGTTTACCCAGAAATTTAAATGTTGTCATTTACTTACCCTTAAGTTGTTCCAAACCTGTATGAATGTCTTCTGTTGAACACAAAAATGTTGGTAACCAAACAGTTGATGGGGCCCCATTGATTTCCATGGTATTTTTTCATACTATGGAAGTCTATGGCTACAGTCTTTTGGGATCAACAGAAGAAACTCATACAGGTTTGGAACAATTTAAGGGTGAGTAAATGATGACAACATTTACATTTCTTGGTAAACTATCCCTTAAATCTCATCTGACAACTCATCTGACTTTATGGCGTAATGTTCATCGCCACAAAATATTTAACTTGTTTCAATTCACTTAATTTAAGCAAAAACCTTAAAATGGAAGTAAATAAGGCTTTTTTTAAGGATTTAAATTCTTTTAGATTCTTAGAAGTATTTACATCAATTCTTCTGTTAAAATGTGTGTATTACACTACTGTTAAAATTTCTGATTTCTGAACGTGTCTTCTGCTCACCAAGGCTGCATAACACTAATATTGTGAAATATTATTACAATTTAAAAGAACTATTTGAATTGAATATATTTTAAAATGTAATTTTATACCTGTGATCAAAGCTGAATTTTCAGCATCATTACTCCAGTCTTCAGCCACATGATCCTTCAAAAATCATTCTAATATTCTGATTTGCTGCTCAAGAAACATTTCGGATTATTATCAATGTTGAAAAGTGTTGTGAGCTTAATATTTTTGTGGAAACCATGATGAATTTTTCAGGATTCTTAATAAGCACTATTTAGAAACAGAAAACATTTGTAACATGTCTTTTGATCAATTTAATGCATCCTTGCTGAATTCAAGCATTAATTTCTGTTAAAAATCTTACTGACCCCCAAAAAACTAGTGTAGTGTATGTGAGCTGTAAAGGTGCTTAAATCATCATTTTTGTGATCATTTTAGGGTTTTGGGGTTTATAACATTGTAAAATTGAAACTTTAGACAGAAAAGTGATTGCTCCCACACTAAAATCATGTTTATACACTATAGTTTACATATTGAATGTTACATTTATTGAGTATTTATTGGCCCCATTAATTTCCATTCTAAGTGATTCAATCTTCAGATTTTTTTCAATTTTTAAAGAAACAGAGGAACAAGTCAAAATTATTATTTTTTTTGTGGTAATCAACATTATGCCACAAATGCTCACAATTGAGCATTATTTGTACCGACCCCAGCATTTTAAATGTTAAAACAGCCTGTTTTGTGTGCCGGCGGTGCTGTCTATAGAGTATAAGTTGTATTGAATTCATAACATTCCTTTAAACGACTCTTTTCCTCTGTCAGACCGTCACCACGGTACTCCGATGCTGCTGGAAGGCGTGCGGTGCATAGGAGCAGAACTCGAGTACGACTCTGAGCAAAGCGACTGGCAAGGCTTTGACTAAATGGCTGAATCAACAGACTTCCATCTCAGTGCCACACATCGTGTGTCTGCAGCGACAGAGTGTTCCAGATACTACCGTCGCAGCATTCGGAAACACACTGTGGTTACTGCCTTGTTTGTACTGTTACAATGGAATGCAGGAATGATCTGTTGTTTACTGAAGATCTCTGTGATTTGTTGTTTTTCAGGTTTGGAAAAAAAAACAAATATTGTGTTTTGCTCTATCTGAATTCCAGTATTATGATTGAATGTTTCTTTTATATAACTCAAGTGTAATATGCTCTTATGTCTGTGTTACTGCACTTTGTTGCTCCAATCTTTGTGATTCAAATGATTTTAAACTAAATCTAGAGTGATGCTTGTGCTCACTGTGAATAAGCCCTGTTTGTACCAGTAGGGTGCGCTGCTGACCACAAAATCTAACTTACACAAAATTCATGGTGCAACATGTAAGTTTTGATTCATCTACTGCAATTGATTTGATAATTATTTACTCAGATCAAAATTTATTTTAGCTCCACCAAATGTCGGAGAGTTTGTTTGCCCTGATGGATTTTTAATAAGATCATCACTTTAAGGGCTTTTCAATCATTTCTATGTGTAATATTGGTCTATTTTGTAGAGCCAAAGTGCCTGTAATCATGTTCTTAGTTTATTTGATTGATGCCAGCATGTAATATGAGCCATTAAACACTGAATGTTTGCAGCCTTATTTGAGTGTAATATTGTAGGAGCTCTTAAAGGGACATGGTGGTGGAAAAAAATAAGACCAAGAAAATAAGTCAATGTTTTTGTGTTGTTTCGCACGTAGTATTGCATGTCCATTGAACTGCATTGTGGATCTCTGTAAAAGTTAATGTCTTTTCAAACTGCGTCAAAACCCAAAAAATCTTTACAGTAAAAAAAAAGAAAGAACTCTCCCAGAGCAAATAATAATGTCGGTCTTTACTGTTGAGGGCTTTTTTATGCGTCTTACTGTCATTTTTTTACTCTCAAACAAATAAAATTCACTTGTTGACTTAATGCTTTTAAAATGATTTGTGTGGTGTATTAGTTAATGAATCATTCCACTGAACAGCCACTAGTGGTCAGTGTACTCTAACTAATGAACCTGTTCACAGTTTCAGTAATAGGCAATAAAGGGTTGAACTTCTGGTGTTGTATATTGGTTAATTGATAAATGTACAATAAAATTCTACAGAGTTTTATCATGCTTGATAAATAAATTATGAATATATAATTGCACCAATATCCATGTATTTTCCTAATAAGTGAAAGACGTCCCTGCAGAAAACTAAATAAGCTCATTCTCTTGAGAGAACAGGTGAGATGAAAAAGACCTTTGGTTTTCAATGTGATGAAAAGCTTAATATCATCATAGAAATGCACAGTGGATCTGAAACCTTTAACATTGTTAAGGAACTTTAACTTCATTTTAATCTTATGTTCAGTTCATCTTGAAATGTAGCATTACACATTTCCATGAAACTACGCATGAAATAAAAAATGTAAATGCATTCTTCATTCCGTAAGTTTACTTTCAGAGTACAAGCATTCATTATTCGTGTAACCAACACAAAATTAATAGCGCATCAGATTCATGTAGGCTAAATAGGGTTATTGCATTTCTAGAGCGGTTGGTGGTATTATTTTTAATCGTGATGTGTAAATCTGATACAACTGGAAGAAGATTGTATTGTCTATCTAATTTTCACCTGTTCAATGACAAAGAGAGCTTCGTATTTTATACCGAGCCGGAATCAGCACGTCAAGGTTTGTTTTGTCTGTCAGTCACTCTTTGTCAAGATCTCTCCCCTCAGGGAGAGTATTGTCTCTATACCTGAGTGTCACTATACCTTTGTGCGTGACTGCAGTATCTGACACTGATGGACTGAAGCAGAAAACTCTGCTTAAAGTCAAATGAACACTCTTATAATCTTAGTTTTATGAAGATGTGGCAGCTTCCTCATGACATATCCACAGATGGTGCGAGCATGTGATACAGCTGGTCTGCATCTAGTTTTCATTATTGCTTCGGTTATCATTATTGATACAAACACAAAACTGACTCAATAGCGCATCAGATAGGCTATACACAATCGATTTTCTATTAATAAATGGCACAAGTAAATGCTGCGCGCAGAAAATGTTACTTACAAAATACTATAAGCGTCCATTTAGGCTAATTAATTAACTGTTCTTGGTCATTAAATCCAAAAATAAACTCAAGTGAAACTTAAATGTGTTCGCGAAAATAAGAAGCCTCCCTCACACACCCAAAACCCTCATCTGAATAATTTTGAGTAAAAATTCGCATGGATCTTTTTTTACAATATAAATTGTGTAAATGACTGTATTGCCCATGTTTACGTTTTATTTCGATAAAATACATTTATTTCTGTTTTTCATACTGAGCCTGTTCGTATTTCCCAAGAACCCCTAAATTGTTCCGAGTTAATTGGAGATTCTGTGTTATAATGTAGATTGCAATTGACATGAAAAGTTTTTGTTGTTCTAATTTAAACAGATGTTCCTTGGAAGATCATATTTTTCTTGAATGATAGTCTTCATTTTGGTTCTATTTTCTTATAAACTAATAGGAAAAAATGTAAATGAATAACATGCTGACAGTTTAATAGCCTAAATAATGTTGTCATGGTTGACTGAGTCACATTAAATTATATTTATGGCTTAAGTCATACATTATTACTACCTGACAAAACATGTCTAAATATCCAACTTAAGTTTTTTATTACAATCTGCAGAACGGAGAGACCGGGGCTAGTTGTCACGCTTCTGGTGTTTATTTTTTCAAGTCAATTTCTGTATACAAACTTTAAAGCCTTGACTAAGGTTTAAATAAATAAACAAATCTGGCTTAAAAACTTTTTTTTTTTTGCTATATCATACCCTTAAGAACGACTTTTGGTTAAAATCTGTGAAAAGACATGTCCAAATGTATTTTTATATGGTTTTGTGCTTTTGTTTATACACAGTATTACAAAATATGATGACACATTCAGAGTAACTGGTTATAAACAAACACATTAATCAAATTAATAGCCTATTAACACACTTTAACTAAATTCTGAAGATTAATTCTGATTAATATTTCTTAACTTTCTAAGTTTTATTCATATAATTACTATTAATATGGAACATCAAACTGGTTTCTTAGCATTTACACAAAGCACAAATTCAGTGTATTTTCCTGCCCTCTTTTGATTGACAGGAAATATCGGCCCTGAGTATGGATAGCCAATATAGTGTGAAAATGAGCTTTTGTCGCCGATACCGATTATTGGCCGATATATTGGTGCATCTCTAATTATATATATATATATATATATATATATATATATATATATATATATATATATATGTGTGTCATGTTTTGTTTAGTCAGGTAAAACCGAAAGCGCAAGGTCTGTTTGTGTATTGGCTGTGTTTATGGTACATTTGCTGTTTTGCAACATTAGAGTGTTGGAGTGAACAGTGTCTGAGACTGTGGGGCCAGAGAGCAGTGGAGGCAATTAAACCTCTCTTGACTGTACTGTTGGTTTGAGGAAGTGAGTGACAGCTCCATTCATCACTTTCACGGTTTAATCTGTGCTGAGCAGCTGAATTCAATAATAAGCCATTTCGGCACTGAATGATAAACACTGCTGAAAGTGGCAAAACTGCAATTATGTCATTGCAGCCTCCATAATGGGATTGCGCACTCAGATAAAAGATTCTAATTTTGTTTTTTGTGTATTATGGCAACGGTTCAATGATGAGATGAACACCTGCGGTTCGTGCACCGTGAGGTAAACACAAATAAACCCTTCGTTCATACTTGCACAATAACGCGTATAAGATTCAGTATTCCATCTTTTAAAATAAAGGTTCTTTATTGGCATCTATGGTTCCATGAATCAATCAATGGAACCTTTACAATATACAATAGGTTATTTATGTTCTTCAGTTCACAGTAAGAAAAAAAAAATGGTTATTTTGAGAACTGTTCACTGAAAGGTTCTTTGGGGAACCAAAATGGTTCCTCTATGGCGTCACTGCGAAAAAACCCTTTTCGGTGTACAAACCGAACCCTTCTCTCAATTTTAACACTTGAGAATGCACATTCGTCCTTACACAAACGTTGTATGAAGCTGTACATTTGTCAGTGAAAAAAAGTTGTCAATTAAAATATGCTTTTAAAATCTTTTAGTTTTTTTTTCTAGATTTTGCTCAGTTTGAAAGTTTAAGTTTATTAATTTATCTGTGCAAAATAAATATATCATCCCTCAGCGTGTTCCTCTCCTTAATTATTTAGTTTAGAAGACTTTAAAAACAATTAAATAATCGTGTCGTATTTTAGTTCAAGGCGCTTACTTTATAATCACATGACGCATCCGAACACATTTGCCTTGTCCGTTATTCAGCAAGCGCGATTTTTTAAAAAAACAACAACTGTGAATTAAAAATGTGAGATGTAACTGTCAAGTTTACTACTTACCGAGTATAACAAAGTCTAAAGACAACAGGGATAGTTTCATTCACATTTTGCTGAACGCTAACGTGCGTTTAAACCACCTCGTGCTCTTACTCTTCTGTTTACCAATCAATTGATGGATTACAGTCCGGAAGTGACGTCGCTGCTGTCAGCCAACGTAAAAAAAAAAATAAAAAAAAATACTTCTCTACTCTGGAATTACATGTTTAGGTAAAGACTGAAGCAAACAGATTGTGTTAAGAATATTCTTATCACACCGATAAAGGCCCGTTTATTTATGTATTTGCATTTTGTCGTTTATTATAGGATAGATACCTGACTTGGTCCACCGCCTCCCTCCTCCCGAAGATATCCTGAAATCCGATGGCTCTTTCTCCAGAGCTTGTACAGCCCAGAGCAAATACGGAGGAGAAAAAAACAAAAAAAAAAAAAAACACCAAGTGCAGTCAACGAGTAAATTGACTATATAAGTCATGTACGGGGGGAAAGGGAAAGTTTGCGCTGCTCGTATCCATGTTTGTTGTGAGGAATTACTTATACGTGGTTAAGCAGTGAAGCGCCTCCCAGTGCCTCGGTCATAGACCTTGAAACCAGCGCATATATGCAGAATGCATTTTGGGTTGAGCGCGATCCTATAGCTGAGGAGGGTCCTTCCACTTGCCCACAGGGCCCCCTCCACCTCAACCTTCCTTCCCTTCTTTATACGTCTCCTCCTTCATGGACGCCCGACGCTGGAACATGCTAAATTATTTGGGCAGAAACTCGGTTCCGTCGCTGGAGTCTGTGGCTGGATTCTAATTTGATGTTGTTTTGGGAATAATCTCCCCATTTCTGTCAGGAAAGAACTTACGCACACTATTTATTTAACCTGAAAATAGCCCAATAAAACTAAGTGGACACATAAAACAGTTAAATTATTAGATGTTTGATCAAGCCACGAGTATGGGCGATGGAATCGCCGAGGACGGAAACCACTGTGGATCCAATTCGTTGTGCCGTGACCGCAGCAGAGACTCCAAAAGCCGGACGGAAGTGGGGAACCGGTCACCTGTGCAGAGTTCCACCGACACTCCGGGGACATCGGCATCCACGCCGACTTCATCTAGCGAGGATGGACACGATAAACTTTTAGGAGTCGATCCGGACTACTGTCGAAGGATTCTGGTCAGAGGTGAGGGAGCGAATATTTACAGTAAATCTGTGGGATTAAAATATTCACTCTCAATAACAGTGAATCATTTCCTGTTTGGTTTAAAATAGATATTACGCAGTTTAAAATAATGTACTTTAATTAATAATGTCCAATAATTGCCTCAAATCCGTTTGAGTTTACACAAAACAATTTCTGTTATTTTATTTCGTTCTCGTAGTTATCTTGATTATTAGTATTAAATGTAACCAAAAATGTCTGAGATTAGTTTACAATTTACAATTAATGACACACATTAATACAAACATTATTGCACAAAATTGAGGGTATAAACTGCCAGTAGGCCACAACAAAATATTAAAAGGATGCCCATTAAATATAATTTTAAAATAACAGCCTATCAATATCTAAATTTGAACTAATATTTAAAACCATTTTATGCAGTGAGTTTGTTTAAAAATATTACATAGATATAAATAGGCCTATAAAATACATACAAATATAAATGTTTTCGAGAGGTCTGTCTATATTGCTTGAAATTATGAAAGAGATTATGTATTTAATGTCATACGAACTGGTAAACTAGCTTTCAAACATGAGTTTTGAGCTCAGTTTGTGTGTATACATAAATGTCGACGAGAGCTAAAAGAACAAAAACAAATAGAAGCCAAAACAACATTAAGCAAAAACATAAATGCAAACATTACGCCTCTTCGAAAGCGATCCTTTAAATTCACACAAAATATCTAAATATGTGGCCCATTTTTTAAATGTAGGTTAGTTTTTTTTTTTTTTTTTTTTTTTTTGTTTTTTAAACACAATCCATACTATAGCCTATTTGGAAAGCACTTTTTATTTACACAGGTAAAGTCAGTAAAATTAAGAAACCGGAATAAACGTTAGAGAAAAAAGTAAGAAAGAGGTCCATGCAAAAAAAAAAAAAAAAAAAAAATCATAATTTAGGGAATGTTTAATGGTTTACACCTCGTGATTGTTAATATAGGCCAATATCACTTTACCAGAAATTATTTTACAATTTATCTTTACTATGCATTTTGTTTCGTCTTCCTATTTCGGTTTTAAAAACAAGAAAGACGAACAGCGTGTGATGTAGCCAAAAGTGGAAAATAAAAACGCCACTAATATTGCTTAAATAATACAAAGATGTCAATGCACTAAATATTTGACCATCATCTGATGTGTTTGCACCATGTAACGACTATTATTTTTTATTATTATAGGGCCGAATTATTGTTAATATCAATGCTTTTGATATTATTTTGATAGTGCATGTATGTTTTTAGTTTTACATATATTTGTCATTTAATTATTTAATTTCCCTGATGTATATATTATACAATCAAATTAATTGTATAATATATACATCAGGAAAATTAAATAATTAAATGCTCTTAAAATACCAAGACTTTTCATTCAGATGGACATAGCATTCCACTATGGTTTATGAAATTTACTGCAACCACAAACTGTCAGAGCACGGAGTCCTGCAATAGTGGCGCAGTGGCTCTGTAAGCCTACAATCCCCGGTGTCACTATTTGTTTTTAAAGCTCACGATTGAATGTGCCGAGTCCTCGTGAGAACCAGGGTCACTGAAAGGTCAGCAAGTCTGTGTCATCATGGGCCGATGCTTGCGCTGATTTTAAAGAGTGAGGAAAAAGCAATTACAGAAGGTTTGGCCATTATCATTTCACTGCTCGATACAAACAAATACCATTACTTATTATGATATTACAGTTCATCCAAGTGTGATCCTATATATTGAGCTTGGTTGCCAGGCAGACATCCAGATAGGCGGAGCTATGAACGTCATGCTAAATATGAATACTTCTCCACATCATTTTTAGAAAATAGAGGTAATTAAATAAATTCTAATAATATCAAATCATACCAATATAATTTAACAATGACCATTTTTAAGTTCTGAAAAAGTTAGCAAAGCTAGGATTTAAGTATCTTCTTGTACTCTCAACCTGACAGATATGACTTCTTTCAGTGTATGATTCCCCCCCAAAGCGTCTTTATTCCAAAATAGTGCAGTGTGAGGTGAAAGTCTTGGTGCTGTTTTACTTTCGGTGTTTTCTAAGGTCTGATGCTGCCAAAAGAAGTCATTCAGTTGGTACAATCAATTTCTTCAAATCAATGATAAGCCAGTTTAAAAGCATATATATGCTTAATATGTCTCAAATGATGTGGTTTATTAAAAATATGGAATAAGAACGGGGTTGCTGGGAAAACTTCTGTATATACAATTTAATTACTTTACCTGAGGATTATTCTTCCTCAATTTAATCAGTCTGCGTATCTCATGCACAAATACTCAACTTGGATATTTAATTTTAATTATTTAATTCAAAGTGATATGGAAATTAATGATATGATGATAAATAAAGATGTTGCATTTTAACTTGGTTATGGCTTCAAAATGGCATAATTGCATGGTGTTGCATGTGAATGGAGCATGTGAACATATTGCCATATTTAGCACAGACATTTGCCTTAATCTGATATCACGATTTCTGATGTTGCATGTCAGTCTTGATATCTATAAATTGTTGTATTATTGTGTTGATAATTATGTTTCATGTTGATAAAAATAATCTTAAAGCGATTGCCAACTAATATGTACTTTCTTGTTAAGCTGCTTTGGTCTGCCTGGATGAATACGAACATAAATGTAATTTTATTTATTATACATTTCTTAAATACATTTTCATTATTTAATTCAACGTCAGACCAACACAAATATCCACAAATATGATACCATTTAAATCTAACACATCAGTCAGGGCAAAGGCATCAAGATGCTAGACTTCTCTTTGGCAACTCCTTTAGAAACTTATGAGTTGTGTTCTAGAAATTGCATGTTGGTAAAACAAAATTAAATCTCGATTAAAGTACTCTGCCCACCAAAAAACAAACAGTACTCAACAATTTGGCCGCTAAACTACTTTTTTCTAACCTGGCACTTACCATGATTAAATGTCTTTAAAAATCACAAGCAATACAAAACTTTATATTGAACTAAGTTAATTTTGTTTAATATGCAAAAATTAAAGAAGAAAAAAATATCTAAACTCATGCACACGCTCTCATGTCACTCATCCAGCTTTTTAAACACGTCACATATTTGACCTATTCAGAAAGGGATTTTCCCACTCAAGAGAAACTGGTCTATTTCAACACAAAAAAGTAAATAATTTCATTTGTGTGTGCTTAACAGACGCCAAGGGCACTATTCGGGAGATTGTACTGCCGAAAGGCCTGGATCTAGACCGGCCGAAGCGCACGCGGACCTCCTTCACGGCGGAGCAGCTCTACCGGCTTGAGCTCGAGTTCCAGCGGTGTCAATACGTGGTCGGGCGCGAGCGCACAGAGCTCGCCAGACAGCTCAATCTGTCAGAAACTCAGGTACGGATTAAAGCTTCATAGACCCGCTAGTGCGCTTCGCTTGTATAAGATGCTGCTTTTTAATGCAATACATAAATATGTATTTATGTAAAATATTTTGTTGCATGGTTGATTATAATTATTGTTATAAGCTATATTTTGTTGCATGGTTAATTATGATTATGGTTATGTACATTTTGTTGGCGAAATTGTATTGATTAATATTGACAATATTCAGTTTAATTGTCTCTGTAAATTCTGCAGAATTCCTCTTCATGTTTTAATGTCGTCATATCATGATAGTTTTATCGATATAAAGCGGTTATGTGTTATGTCTGTTGAAAAAAAAAAAAGTATATTTACATCAGCTCTACGCGTCTTTTTTTTTTTTTTTTTTTTACATTTCTTTTGGAGATTTAAAAATGGCTCATAATATGCATATTGTTCTTGACTTTTACAGTGCGAGTAACACAACCCATATTTACTGTGTTATAAAACTACAAAAATATTTTACGTGACAATGCATTAATATTCTCAACGACAATGTCAAAATACAACGAACACAAAGAAAATGCAATATTAAATGATATATATTAAATATAACTATATGTCAAAATAGACTATTACACAGAGAATATCCTGTATATTTACCTTATAAATCACCTCAATAAATCACAAAATTAAAACATTTAAGATAATTATACAAGTCGGGATATGAAGAACACGACCATATGTGTGTGTGTGTGTGTATATATATATATATATATATATATATATATATATATATATATATATATATATATATATATATATTATTATTATTATTATTTTTTGTCAAATCAATTGCAGATTACAGATGGTGTAGCAAATGGCAAAAATCTAACGAGTATATAGACGTCAAATCGTGCGCGAGAGTTAACAATCTTCTGTGTGCAAATGCTGCATGTCAGCCTCTATTGTTATGAGCACAATACTCATAATTAGTATTCGCACAGTGGGCGTTAGTGGGCGGAGCATTTCTTTGTCCAGACGTGAAAAAAAAAAGAAAGAAAAAATGGGGCCCCAGTCGTCCAGTCATCATTCATGCATTACGCACTGCATCAGATTTAACTATATCTATTTCGTTTAAGTTGTCAGAATTTTTAAAGTTGTATTTATTTCAGAGTTCGACTTTAGTCAAATTGTTTTATCCAAGTGATCAAAAAAATCGAATAATAACTTTACTCGGATAAAATTCATATGATTACATAACTAAGTTACTCGCGGATCCACCTGTTGGCCATGTAATATAACTATATCAGGCATGTGTCAAAATAGACTATTACACAGAGAATATCCTGTATAAATCACCTCAATAAATCACAAAAACTTGTAGACGCACAGGTAGGCTATTATATGGACATTCATGATGGCTCAGTTTTCAAAACACAAGCAATTTCGGTTTAATGCTGTATTTTTCTTTAAATAAATAATAGACAATGATGTAGTATTTTCAAAGCTATTTCAATTTATTACCCGCACAGAACATGGGCCTTAGATCGCCATGAAGTTGCATCTGAAAAGGATGATTCAATGCAATGTAAAACTGGCAATGATTTAATTCAAACAATGGTTTCACCGCATTGCTGGCACCTGCAAAGGTTTATTAAAACGATTAATATTATACAATTTCGACAAGCGTTTTGAAACAATAAATGGAGCCATTTAAAACCTTGCCTACCCGCCTGTTATACTTTGATATAATGTTTTAATCTGAGCCAAACAAAATACTGGCAAATTGTTGCCCAACTAGAAATTAATTAATTGAAACGAATTAATAAAAACCATATTCCTTATGGATCTGCATAGTTGTATAGTGTTCAATTAAATCTAAAAATATTTTAGTAGGCTGTAAATGTTGTTTGGCGGCAGGTCAGAAATGTAACACTAGGGGCGCATGGCTGAGATCATTGTTACAGCTGGAAATATTAGTAAGTGAACACGATGATATATTTTTCATACAAACACAGAGTTTGTGGGAAAAATTCATAGACAACAACAGCATTATGGTTATAATAAATAAAGATGCTGTTTTGTAACTTCTGGACGAGTATAGACATGGGTAATTGATATGAAACATTTTTGGAACCTGCTGTGACATTATCTAGAACGATACATTTTAATTATTATGCATACAGTTTTTGAGTTCATACACATGGGCTATTAAAAACATATTTTTCAAACTGCAGGACCATTCAAAATTAACTAGATCATTAAAATGGTGAAAAGCATAATAAAACCAGTCCAGTTCTTCTCTTAGCATTAATCTCTTGAAGATCCATGAAAGTTTATGATAAGCGTCAAAGGAAACCCGACGGCAATGAATTAAATCAAAAACTTCTACAGTCAGCTTTGAAAGGTGTAGCCTATATTACTGGCGCAAAATTACTCCGGTATATTTATTGTATAACACCTCTATAGAATTCTTGTAATATCTAATATTAATATACATATGTTTTTCATTCCAATCAAAACTATTTAAAAGAATTTGCTGAATGCCTGAATTTCCGTCTTGGACTGAAGAACACGCGGTCAGTGTAAAAACAATGTCAAAAGTTCTGTCAAAGCAGCGCGAACTATTGAAATTATGAATAACGAGCCAAAAACCACCAGGCACAGTGTATAGAGTTCATTAACTCTGAAGAAAATAATTAGCATATTCTGCATTAATTAATTTTTAACTGAATTTCAAAAGATAAATAAATCGTTTCTCTGAAATGATTTCAGTCTTGAACAGATGCGTGTATGCAATAAAACTCAACAGCAATGGTCAACCAAAGTGGTAAAATTATGACTTTGGAGACACTCAATTCGCACAATACAAAAAAAAAAAAAGCTCTTCCATTTCCATTTGAATGAAAATGCTTTTGAAATTTACATGTATAACACAGATTGTGAGTGCTAATACTAATTCATATTCATTCATGCTCATACAAATCCCCTTAGTGCATCAGCTTCTATTTCGGCGCAAAATGCGATTGGAAAATATATCTGCATTTGAGTTTATTCCCCTGAAATATTTATCTATGTAAATATTTTTCTCTTTTTTATAATTTCTAATATTTTCTGAAAGCAATATAACAAACTTTACCTTAAGTAGTGGTGCACATACTACGTTTTTAGCCTTTGGATAATTATGAGTCTATATAGAATCTAAATAATTTTATAATTAATACGCATTCATTTTCATATGCTTTGGCATCACAGTGACATCTGTAAGTGTCGTGTTCCTACTGGTGCAATAGCAGTGATATTAAAAAACATCGCAATATTATTAAATAATACAATATTATACATCATCTCTTTTTAATCCAACACTATAATATACTAAAGATTTACAATGATGCACAGAAATATAGTCGCGTTTTGTACAATTGATGGTTGTAAAGACAGGCATTTAACGAGATAACGAGCAGGAAGAAAGAAAGAAACATCTCCTGTCAGGCGCTCACACGCGACTTGTTGAGGAGACATTTGCAGTGGTACACATCGTGATAAACTTTACACATTTTCACTGAGTTTGTGAATCTCTCCTGAAAGAGAAAAAAAAAAAAAAAAACACGTGATTAAAATAAAATGGAAACAGTCATCTATAGAAAATAAACGAAAACTTAATTTTATTGTTATGGCTTCAAACCCAATCCACGTGATTCTAAATGGACTTAATGGGACTTAATGACTCGTTTGTGAAAAGTGACGGTATATTAAGGTTTCGAGAAGTCCTGGTTTCTTACATCAACTGCTGTTTAACCTGAAATGGAATGCTCATGTCCAGCCAATATTCAACTTAGAATTAATTATGTTCTATTATTGTGATTTAATAAGAACAGGAACCGGTCAGTCCTGTGTAAGAAGTGGATAGAGGTTCATATTATATTCAAACTAGATCGAATTGAACGATAATGCATGAGATTGAGCCTTTTTTCCCCTTTACTTTGTCAAGGAATATATAACATTAATGCAAAATATAGGCAAAGTATGACATTTTCCTCAGGGTAATTTCAGTGAGTGTATAGATAGATAGATAGATAGATAGATGGATAGATAGATAATCTTTAAGGGGTGCGCAGTGCAAGTTCCGTCGTTACATACATAGTTCAACGATTTAGTGTTTCCCGAAACCAAAGTTCAAACGAACATTCGCAAACTGCATCGTAAACTTGTGTGGTTGGAACAACAGCTGTTGAGCTGTGGTTAGCATAGTTTCCTGTTTTTATGACATGTGGACTTAATAAATCGTTATCTTGAGCAAAATAAACAAGCTGACATTAAATACAATGTATATCTTTTATTTCGAATAAAATATATAAATGTCATTTATATATTTTAGTTTGTCAAGAGATCTAAAGCACCGTTTTTGAAGAGTGCGCATGTGCGTACGTGCTCTAACAAGCATTTCATTGAATCTGGAAATAAAGCAAAATAACTGAGAGGACTAATTTTCATTTTCCTAATGCCATGTCCGTAATTTATAGCAGAAATTCTAGCATTAATTCGATCTCAAACGGATTAATTTAAAAAAAAAGTTATTACTCCACCACCTGCGTGACGTCATTCACCAACATGGTTGAACTACAGGGGCACGTTCAAGCTCAAACCGGTGCGCAACGTTTTGCTACGTTTTCCGGGTTGAAACTGGAAACGGTCTGCAACGGGTTTGAGATACGTTTTCTCTTGTTTGGTGGGTGTGTCAGAAAGGTCAGCCCAATCAGTGGCAAGATGTATATAAACCGCGCAGTAGGCTATTAAAGAGCTCGCACAATGGGTAATGTAGGCTAACATAAAAATACTATACTTAATATATTTTGCTATTTTATTGTGATGTGACACTTTAATAAACTTTTCTATAATCAGAGGAGAATAGTTGGTAAATATTACAATATCATACATATAGCACAACAACAGTGATCAGCTATTGATAAGCCTAATACAAACAATAAAAATATAGATCAACACAGTCACGGAGGTATTGGATTATCCTTCACCTGAAATGTTTGTCTTTTCATCATGAAGTGCAAGTAAAATGCTGTATAACAATAACAGAAGTTTCCACAAATCCCTTCACTCGATTGGGATGTTCTCTTTTATTCTGGACGGCAAGGGCAGTGACTGTAACATCGAGCGTATTTTGTAGTATTAAACACGTATTTATGCCGACTTCATCAGGCTCCGAAAATTATTCAAAAAGAACACAAAGAATGACCTTCTCAGCTGCCATAGTTGCAACTCTTGCGTCATCAGAACAGGGTGTTCAACGCGCCACCGTTTCCGTTTAAAAAAACGTTTTGCAACGTTTTGTCGGTTTCGGGAAACTGACGTCGTGACTAGCTAGTTGTTTAAAGATGCATCGTGGTAGTTCAGCAGCGAGTTAGGCCTATATCGTTGTTCGGGAAACGCACCCCTGTACCATAGTATTACCATATGATACCATTGTAATTTTTTGTAATTGTATATAGGAAACCACTCTTATGAGCACCAATAATGGACTTTTATTCAAGGAGTTTATTCAACTTTTAATTTTGCATTACAAATTCATAGAGCTGATGAGTGTGTAACACTGTCAAGGATGAAGATGAAGCTTCAAATGCAGCTTTCATAACTTTTCATCTGCAGCTTCTCAGAGGATTGGTTTAGTATTTTACACATGGGGTAAATGTAAAGTATTAAAACTCATAGAAATTCCCATCAAAATATGGGGTTTTGCCCAAACCCAGTCCCCAGCAGGTGGCTCCCCGCTCCAGCATAACACAGTACTGTATGGGGTATCCAGACACCATAGACTAATTAATCATGGAGCAGATCCCGTGTCTGCTAGATATGTATTATCCGAAATGCTGCTGTTAATTTGTATACAGACTGAATCTTCACTGGGGAGCCTTTATTCAGGGCTTTAGTTAAACTGTTAACCTTATTTCAATTGTGCTTAATGACTTGGCATCATTGAATGAGAGGCGATAAAATAGAGGCTCGTAGAAAAAATAAATTAAAGAACAACTACAGTTTGAGCCGCATCATCCTGACCTGCTCGTTTAAAGCTCAAGGAAATAACAGGTTTTGTGCAGCACTGTTTCTTTGTGTTTATTAAAGTGAGAGCTTTTTATTAGCGGATTGAGTGACAGTTCACCTCAGCGTTTCTCTCTTCAGGGCCAGAGATGAGCACAATGAGTATTTTTCACCAGTGCCTTAACATACATAAGCACGACACAGGGCTTGACTTCAACCTGGACATTTTGATAAAAGGCGACACAGTCAGATTATGATTTATTAGCTTGTAAAGCATTCACGCAGCAGCACGCAAACATGTTTGATAGAATAAACACGGGCAGGACATTCTTTGGGGAGAGGTTGATTTACAAACAAAGCTGGCAAACATTAAATCTGATTGCGCCTGAATTCGCAGGTCCTCGCAGCAGCTTTAATAATAATTAAATAGGCAGTTCTAAAAGCCTTGAGTGAGACTGTGTGTTCAATCTTTTTATCAATACAACCAGCAGCATGTTACCGCAAAGCACGATGCATGACATACTCTCAAACAGACACAAAGAATTGTGCTAATGATATAAGAATACAATTTTTTATCATTTTTTTTTTACCCCTTTTGTTAGAGCTGAACTTTTACACTTCTGAGCCTGTTTCTCTATACCTTAAAATTAGGGGTTAGCAGTAATATTTTGGGTTGAGAAACATCCTGTTTGACTCAGACATATGTAAATAAAGTGGGGTGAGGATGTCATTGATTTCAACACTGTCCATAGTCTGTGTCTTTCTCACTTGTTTTGTGTTAATCAAGCCAGAGACTTACCATTTTTCTTTTCTCTGTCTTTTGTAAATATAATATCTCAATCAAGGACAGAACACATTTGGCATGTTGCCGGCACGCAGACGTTCTTTACATGCACTTAAATTCTTGTGCTGATGATATTTAAGAATAACAGAAGGGGGGAAAAATGACAATAGTGGTAGAGTTGAACACTCTTTTGAGCCTGTTGTGTTTCTCTTTACCTTGAAATTAGGGTTTCCATTAATGTTTTGGGTGAAGTAACATCAACCTGTTTCACTTAGCATACGTTAGGCTATATAAGTGGGTTGAAGATGTTGTTGACTTCAACACTGTCCATAGTCTGTGTTTTTCTCACTGGTTTTGTATTTATCCAAGCCAGAGCTGTGAAATTTTTCTTTTTTTTATCATTTTAAATAAAATATCTCAGTCAAGGACAGAACAGAAGGACTCTTGCAACAACTGAAAAGGTTCACTCTGAATGGAATTTAAGATGGGAATGCATTGTTTGGTGAAGAAAAGCCAATGCCAATCAGCATAATCTGACAACTTGGTTTGTTTTTTCTGTTCTGTATTTACCTTGACTGTGTATCCAATTCAGAGGATCCATTTCATGCATTTGTGTTTGATATTATTAACAAATATCTTAGTACGTGTAGATGAACATTAATGAACTGAATGCAATTTCATTGTCTGTATATGATGCACTTAAATGTAACAATTTCTGGCTCTGCCGTGATCTTTATTCCCTGCTTAACATGTTGTAACCATTCTATTGTTGCTTTCAGTTCATCCATGAGAAAGCCATGGATTAAATGGATGAAAGGTTGTGTAACAACCAAACAAATGGAGAAGTTTGAGTGATTTGAAGCGTGCACTTTAGAAGGAAAAACAGACGGACAGACAGACAGACAGACAGACAGATAGATAGATAGATAGATAGATAGATAGATAGATAGATAGATAGATAGATAGATAGATAGATAGATAGATAGATAGATAGATAGATAGATAGATAGATAGATAGATAGTGGAGTTGCTTTTTACTTACTGATAATCATGTCTTGGTATACGTCTCTGCTGAGTTGGTGACCTTATGAATGCTTTCGTTGTCCATTGTTCTCTTCTACAGACAGACAGCATGTAAAGTAACGTAACGTCTAGCGTGAAGAGAAGAGATGGGGTCTAGAGAGGCAAACAGAGAAAGAAAGACACCAGTTTAGACAATCTGAAAGCTGAAAGGACACAGAGTTAGTGGACAGTGTTGGTAGGTAGGTTTCATAGCTGAACATGGTTGCTTCTGTAAGCTGAAAGTAACCAGAAAGTAGTCAGGACATCACCCTAAGTGTAGAAGCCATAGGGTTACTAATCTTGTAACTCAATGTCTTTATTATATGTTACTATATTTCTGTACTTCCATTTTAGGATTTTCTTGTAGGCAGCCATTTTAAACAGGAAGTGATGTCTGCTTACTTTGGAATCACAGTTTTGTTTTTAAGTTTTCACCTTTTTGTTACAAAAAAAAAAATATATATTTTTTTATATTTTTGAGAATACAATACACAAAGCACAAACACACACCCATCTTCGTTAATCTAATTTTGTTACAAAAAATCATATTGTTTTTATGTTTTTGAGAATACAATACACAAAGCACAAACACACACCCATCTTCGTTAATCTAATTTTGACTGTTAAAGTTTTATAATTTGACACAATTAAAAATTTCACTACACCTGCTCAAAAGCATTTTTTTTTATTCATGATTAATATTGCATTGCATAATGTGTGCTTATACAAACTGACAACCACGTGAATCACATTCACATATTTAATATGGACTAAAAATTTGTGTTTGCAATTTCAAGTAGGCTCTATTTACAAACAACTAACCTAACAGTCGAGTCTTTTACACAGGTTTTGTAATGAAAACTAGTCTAAAATTAAGAAACCCTTAGAAAAGAGTAAACATTGAGTTAACGTGATTCATTTAAAATACTTAATTTATTATTCCAATATCCAAATATGCTAAAATATTTGGATATTGGAATAATATTGGATATAAATCCCACAAAAAAAAAGGTATCTATTTGTAACATGCTGTATTTGAACAAGATAAACATTCGCTGATTAAAGGTTAACCAATACAAACATATTTATAGAAAACAGTAAACGGTGAATAGACAAGACCCATAAGTGCAAAACGAATCGAGTATTCAAGAATATAAAGAAGTTAGTTATATAACGAGGGGTTGTGTTAACTAAAGAGTCCGCCATTTACCGAATCTTAAATACACGGGTGGATAATTAAAAATGTTTTCTGACAAAAAAATAACAAGAACAAATTTTAAACCAAGGCAATTTTCATTTTACAATGATCTTCCCTCTCAGTGCTCGCGCGCGTTTGTGTGTATGAGAGAGAGCTCGCGCAGCACTGAGACAACGGTGCTTTTAAATGCATAAGTAACCAATGTGCTAGTTTTCATACAAAATAAGTAGGCTATGTAACATAATTAGGTACTTTAGTTAGTATTAACACAATAACGCAACACATGTAGGCTATACGTTGCTCAACACTGAGAATAAATAAATAAACGCCTGTTTCTCAAGACTCGCTCTTGTCAGTCAGTATACACATCACAGCACTTTCATAATCACTAAGCCATATAGCGATTTCAATTTTATTTAGATTTGTTGTTCAACATTACTTGAGCATTTTATACCCGTTTACCTCAAGGAGTCAGAAGTACCGTGACTGCTGTACTGTCCTCGCCTGAGAATTCAGTCACTGAGACTGCAAGAGTCGAGGATCGCGCGGGATTTTGTGTTGCTGTCGATTTGCGGTCTCGTTTTATTGATAGGCCGTATGCATTTGTCAATCATCCCCGCTTGCTATTTGGGGAAATGAACCCAGCGATATGATTGGTCAAACTCTTTCTTTTTTGGATTTGAGTACTACGCGCGCACAGAGGACTCACCGGGTTTTTGCGTAGTATAGAGTGACAAATCGTACCAGCGTACTTTGAGGTCAAAATGCGTACTTGGTACGCAAAATGCGTACATGTTGGCAGGTACTAGAGGTCTACAAAAAAGACCCGACCCGGGACCCGTACGGGTTCGGGACTATATTTTAAATGGTCAGCCGGGTCCGGGTCCGGGTCGGGTCCTAATCTATTACTTCGGTTCCCGGGTCTGATTAACATTGTGTGTATACCCGAGCCGATTTGATTCGGAGATCACCGGGCCGTATTGGGAGTCAGTCAGCGCTGTGCGTGTTTTGTAACTTGCAAAGTATGAGCCGGGAAAAAAAGGTGAAAAAACACGAGTGACCCCAGCCATCAGAAGCAGAGCGGGCGGAGTTAATGCAAGCGAACGGTGATCATCGAGTTTTCCTATTCCTATCGTGTGCAACAGTAATGCAAACAAACTTCAAATCTCAAGAACTGCTTGTAGCCTTGCACATTCGCAAAAAAAAAAAACATTTAAATAACATAGTTCATATTTTGTTAATGATTTGAAATAGGCTATCACACGAATGTCGAATCTGTGACGCTTAAAGCGTATGTTTCAGGTTGCTCCAGCTAACGCGCATGTCTCATGCGAGCACACTTTCTTTCTCCTATTTTTTATAATTATGCCGTCTTGTTATATCTAAAGTTTTGGTCAGACTCGGCTCAGAAAGCACAGAAATGACCGCAAATAAGTATGCTAACGTCAGCGGCCACTGTACAAGCAATCGTTATTATAGTTCAAAAGGGCAAACAGTCAAAGTTATTTTATTATGCGAGTTTAATCGAGTCTCGAGATACAACGAAATAATGCAAAACTGCAAAGTCGCATTGGTCACTTTTAAAGCTGGAATAATGAGTGGATTAAGCATTTCAATCGGCAAGAGAGGAATAACGGATGAACTTTCTTGGCAAGTGCATCACAGTCAGGTACAAGGGAGAAAGCTATAGCCTACTAATATTAGGTAAGACAACACGTTTTATTTTCGCAACTTGTTTATTGACTTATTAATAGCTATTTGCTGAGGAATAGACCTATGTGCCGATCGGGTCCAGACGGGTCCGGTCGGGTTCGGGTCCGGGTCCAGCTTAGACGGGTCCGGGTAGTACATTTATGGCATTTCTCGGTTCTGCACGGGTTCGGGTCCAACTTTCAGAATAATAGTCGGGCCGGGTCGGTTCCGTGTAGCACATTTACGGGTCTCTTCGGGTTCGGGTATGAACTTTTGGACCCGTGAAGACCTCTAGTCTGTACACTTCGCTCCATGTTAACCTTTAACTGGCAGGCACTGGTCCGGCCTTTACATTACACATCAGAGGAGCAGAAAAGTTGATGAGATTGAGGGGCCAATATTGTTTGCATGTAGTCTGTGGTTTGTCATTTGCTGGCCTGATTATAATACAATTAGGCTATCTGATAGGATCAGACAGAACAGAAAACTACAACTCTCAACTCTGCTTTAAAAGCCTCAGAACTGAACACTGGCAGGTCTAATGAATATTAATTAGCGGTGCTTGACAGATCGAACCAGGATGGATATGGATAGAATTACCACCTATTTTGTATTTAAAAAAAAATGTTTGGAAAAATC
This sequence comes from Chanodichthys erythropterus, assembly GCF_024489055.1. Classification (NCBI taxonomy): domain Eukaryota; kingdom Metazoa; phylum Chordata; class Actinopteri; order Cypriniformes; family Xenocyprididae; genus Chanodichthys; species Chanodichthys erythropterus. Next base: position 41,874,103 of record NC_090231.1, read on the forward strand.
TGTAATTCCAGTTCAACTTCATGTGTGGTGTTCATTTAGAATTAAATTCACACATTAATTAAAAGAGAGCCAATTTTTGCACAACCTACAGACTTCTAGCATATGATTGGGTTTAGAAAAGAAATACAAAATTATAGCTTTCATTTTTTATTATAATAAGAAATTAAAGCATTTTTTTGCATTTATTTGCTACAACAACAGAGAGATGGATTATGAAAGCCAGAATAGACAAAGGTGGTAAGTGGCTGTATTAGAAACCCCCTCATATCCATGTTGAATTTGTTTATTATTATTATTATAGTAATATAACAACGTATAGTGTTTTAAAGGGTCATGAAACCCCAAAACACTTTTTTTAGATGTTAACATATATGTATAGGCTGCACATCATTGAAAACACTAAAGGTACTCATTAATGTTTTTCATAAGTGAAAAATAGTTATTTTTGCATTTTTCAGAGCGATTTCTGTCTTCCGGTTTGAAAAGCTGAGTCGGAGCAACGTCACAAAATCTGACGTATGTCTGTGCTTCATTGGTTGTTCTCTCCCCTCTTCCCCCTCTACACTTCCACTTTTCGAGAGATTTACATGCCCATTTTAAGACTTTTTTTTTTTTTTTTTTTTTGAGCTTTGAGGCATGAACAACCAGGGTAAAACAGGGGGGTTTCATGACCCTTTAAATATACATGAAAAAATAATATAATTGCAATTTAATTTAATATAAATATGTACAGTGTTTTAATTGTAAATGAAATAATTGAAAATAATTTAATTAAGGTGGGAATGCGTCATCACAGTGTGTCAAATGCTCCATTGGAGATCTGTTGAAGGTCGACCGCTAGAGGCGCTGTGGTTCAGCAGGGATGCCTTTTAATCCATTGGGAGGGCACAATCTAACAGTATCTGCCCACACACATAAGCCTAATTGCCTGATCACATATGCACGCGGGCAACGTCAGCTAGTAGTGCCGGGGGAAGGGAACTAATAATAGTCCAAATGCTTTTGCTGTTAGGAGGATTATAGAGCCATATCTACCAGCCATCGGTAAGACCGGGTTGACCCTTGGTTGAACCTGTGCAAACATGTGCTTTGATAAAATTAGGAAGTGTCAGGGTATGAGGGCAAGAGGGTCCACAGTTGCAACTGGGTAGGATGATCAGGTAATATGCAGCAAGTGAGGAAGAAAGAATTGAGATATGCATGCAATAACACTAATTTTTCCATTTCATTACCACATTACTCTACAGGTGTGCTGCATGTTACAGAATGTGTGTACAGCATCTAACGTGTGCAATCTGGATATTATAGCACAAGTATGTTCACCTCAAACCATATGTTGTGTCATAACCTATGTGCCAAGAGAGTCTCTAAAGACATCAACTCAGGCCTCAGCTAAAGCAAAAATCCTTCGGTAAAGATGCATGAGATTAATGACCTATAAGCTTTTCAAAGAAGAGAGGTCACAGAGTGGTCACCGAATAACCAGAATGCCTTCACGCTGCATGGTGTTATCACATGTGTAGGATCAAGAGGGCAGCTAGCAGGCAGTTTATCTTCTGGTAGGGGTCAACAAAAGTGTCAAAAGGATCAGCAGACGAACAGGTGCTCATCTCACTCTTTTTGTACACTAGAATTTGTTTTTCATTTCTTTGGATGTTCAATGTGTTGCTCAGGGTGTTGGAAAATTGACTTCCTTTCAGTTAATGAGTGTGCATTTGAATTGCACTGGACACACCTCACAGGAAGAGGAATTTACTGAAGAAATCCATCCATCATTCCATCCATCATTCTATCCATCCATAAATCATTTATCCATCATTCCATCCATTTTCCATCTATCATTCCATCCATCATTTTATCCATCCATCCATCCATCCATCCATCCATCCATCCATAAATCATTTATCCATTCTATTCATCATTCCATCGATCGTTCTATTTCCATTTCATCCATCACTCCATCTGTCATTCCATCCATCCTTCCATGCATCATTCCATGCATCATTCTAGCCATTGTTCCATCCATCCATCCATCCATCCATCCATCCATCCATCGCTATATCGTCATTCCATCCATCCATCCATTTATCCATTTTAACTTGACAAAAATTCAGGGATTTAAAATACAAATTTATGAGACCTCATTCGTGAAACATGAGCTGGAATGTGCAAAATGAATGTAAAATTCCAAAATGCATCAATTTATGTAAAAATTAAAAAAGGTACAATTTAGAAGTTTCATGAATGAGCCCCTTTGAACAGACTTAAAACCTCATTTTCATTTGTGCCACATTAAATACACCATTTACCCTGACTACAGTCCATGAAATCATCATCATGCATGCCTACAAACACAGAAGAACGACATATATGGAAGTACACAGAGAAGGTTATGGTGAAAAATGTAGGAGCTCAAATTACAAGAGCACTGATATGGTTTCAGGATGGCAAAAAGATCTGATGAATTGATGTACTGGAGTTCATTGTGCACCAGTGCACTCTGCTGATTCCGAGTTCACTGAAGAACGAGAGCGGAGTGGATTGGGATGCTGCAGGCGAGGGACCAAATCCAGGTCATGCAGATCCTGCGTTTAGTAATCTCTGCCCCAGCAGTGAACCCTCGATCTCATTAAAGAGGATTTCATTCCAATAGTGTAGATGTATGATTGAAGAGATTTGCTTTTGTCTTTTCTATCCTCTACTGCTCTACTCCATTTTCAACATTTTTCCTTTTACACTGCGAAATATCGCAGTCAGGTAGAATGCTGTTTTATGAAGTTTTGTAACCTAAAACAAGTTAAGCTCCGCCCACTATAGGCTAAAAAGCAACATCTGTCCCTTTAAGTACTGTATACTAGGGCTGCACAATATCTCGTTTTATCATCGATATCGCGATGTGCGCATCTGTGATAGTCATATCAGAGCATGTGTGATGTCAAGTATAGAGATTGTTAATCTGTATGAACCAGGCCCCACGGTTCAAAACACACGTGATTCTTCAATTAATTGCAAAGTTTAGCCATCATACAGTAAACGTTTATCATTTGCATGTGTTTTAGGTCCTGTCAGTTTAAACATTCGTGTATCCGTGAATCCGTGCAATTCCTAATATTCCTGCTGCTGTCTGTGTCATGAATGTTAATCAAACAACAACAGACAAAGAAATTCACTTTTTTTTTTAGCTATTAATATGAATTAAATTTAATTTATACAGTGAAGACTATGCCATGTTATTAGGGCCTGAGTGTTAGCATAAATCAGCATATTAGAATGATTGCTAAAGGATCATGTGACACTGAAGACTGGAGTAATGATGTGGAAAATTCAGCTTTACATCACAGAAGTAAATTATTATTTAATTTAATAATTATTAAGGTACATTGTAATAATATTTCACAATATTATGTATTTTAATGTAAAATTATTGTTTTTTTCTGTATTTATTATGAAATAAATGCAGCCTTAATGAGCATAAGAGACTTCATTCAAAAACATTAAAAATAGTAATGTTTCCAAACTTTTGACATGTTGTATATATTGCAGAAATTATTAGTGTTTTCCAATAACGTGCAGCCCTACTGCATACACAGATTATATGAATAAATGCTTTAAATATATACATGGTGAGCGTGTAAATATGTATTTTGCATACTTTTAAATACATCGATCTATTAATGAACTCTTGGAACACATAGCATCAGCAAGCTCGTGTAAGCTCTAAGGGATCACTACACAATCTCATTATCCTCACACTAATGGCCATGCCGAGTCCATGATATCAGTTTTACAGACCTCAGCTTTATTACTGCTTGCAAAACAGTTTGCTCTGGGTTTTATTCAGCTGTTAGCGACTTACAGGTTTTACAGAAATGGAAATTAATTTCCTGAGTGCGTTTGCAAGAACTGCTGTAACCATGGAGGTCAACAAAAGACGCTCATACACACGTAAACAATTCGGGTCCAGAGGTCATTCGTTCTTATAGCGTCCTAATAAATGCAGTTTATAATGAGAGGGACTGAAACAGTGTGACGTAAATGAATGCTTGAAATATCCTTCAAGTACTGACCAGCAATGTCTGGGCTTTTAAAGCTTGACAGGAAACACTGTTACAACCTGTTTTGGAATGTGTGTGTGTGTGTGTGTGTGTGTGTGTGTGTGTGTGTGTGCGTGTGTATACACATTGTCATTCAAAAGTTTGGTGTTTTTGAAAGAATTCTCTTCTGCTCACCAAGGCTATTTACTTTTTGAAAAACAAACTATTTATTTATTTATTTATTTATTTTTTAAATATTTAATTTAAAATAGTTGTATATTTTACATGAACCTTCAAATCATTCTAATATGCTAATTTACTGCTCTAAAAACATTTCTTTTTATAATGTGCTGCTTAATATTTTAGAAAAAACCTCAATACATTTTTTTTTCAGGATAATATTGAAATAACATATTTAGTAGGTTGTAGATTCATAGGATCATGTTATTCTTTCTTCACCAATGAAATATGTTCCTAGTGTTTCAAACCCTTTTTAAAGTTCAGTCAATTCTCAGTGGATAAAATGAAGTCCCACCCTAGGTTTTTCTCATTGAATATCCTGTTTCACTACAAATTATAATCACTGAATTAAAAAAGACTGCAAATGTTGTTTCATATTGCCTCAAGCAAGTATTGTAGACATGTTATTACAATTCCTCTGGCTACTGTATGTCAATGAGTCTAAAGCACTTGTAGCACAGCTAAAATCCTTTTGTTTTGTTTTTTGAGCACGGAGATATCCATATACAGAAAAAAGCATCAAAAGTGTCTTATAGAGCAGACAAGTGTTAAGTGCTCTGCTCGATGGCCGTGGTTCGTAGAAGTGGGATCTGAACCTCAATCATATGTTGTAGAGCTCTAAACATTAAGAGTGAGAAAATGAGTGTGAATGTGCATTTCTGAGAGCTTGCGAAGTGTTGATGCATTTGTGCTTATGTATAGCGGCATTTTCGACTGTCTCCTCCTTTATGGTCCCAAGGGTGGGACAAAGCAGCAGGTGACAGAGAAAATCAGGCCTATGAAAAATGCATTTCATCCTGACCGTGTTTTTACCTATGTTTATGAGTAGAGCTTGATCTCGACCCATCGTCGACCTCAGAATACACTCTACATTAAAGCAGCACTGTATCAATTATACATGCAGGACAAGGACATGCAGAGTTCAGTGCACTTTTTAACCTGAGGTCAGCAGCAGTTTAACATGAGTTCAGTGCACTTATCAACATGCTTCATTGATCTTCACTTTTCAAGAAGGCCATAAGGAGAAGCCTTGTTGTGGCATCGCATTTATGTCAGTGTTGTTGAATAGACAATCCCTGATTAGTGGTGCTTGCACGTTTTTCCAAACACAAAACCCAAAAATTTTAAAAACTTTTGAAAACCCCCCAAAAAACTTTGTCACATAACTCGAATATTACATGCTACAGACATGAATGACACCACAAACCATGTAGGAGGTTGTATTATTTTTGTAAGTGATCATTTGACAAAATATCCTTAAGAAATCATTCTAATATGCTGATTTGATGCTCAAGAAACATTTATTATTATTATCAATGTGAAAAGTTTCAAAAGAAATGTATCATGGTTTCCACAAAAACATTAAGCCGCAAAAAAACACAGTTCCTAGGGGAATGCAAACTTTTTGCGAGTGAACGCAAAGTTTATTGTGGGAACACAAACATTTTGTGAGCAAATGCAAAGTTTCTTGGGGGAACGCAAACATTTTGCAAACTGTTTGACAGCGAACACAAAGTTTTTTGTGGGAAAACAAACATTTTGGAAGCGAATGCAAAGTTTCTTGGAACACAATAGCGTTGACTTATTTTTCCTCCCAACTCCCAACATTTGTTTCCAACACCATATCCCTTTAGGGGCTCCATACGAATCCGATGCACTTTTATATTATGTAAAATTTTATCACTGATAATAATAAGAACCATTATCAATTATTGAATACCAATAATAACTGAGCAGCAATTCAGCATATTAGAAAGATTTCTAAAGGATCATGTGACACTGAAGACTGGAGTAATGATGCTGAAAATTCAGCTTTGCATCACAGGAATAAATTACATGTTAAAATGTATTCAAATGGAAAACAGATATTTTGAATTGTAAAATTTTATAATATATTACTGTTTTTACTGTACTTTTGATCAAATAAATGCAGTCTTAGTGAATCTTAATAATCTTATTGAATTCAAACAGCTAGTGTACAGCATTGTCAATTTGCTTCCGCTTTGAAAAACCATGTGGATATATTTAAAAATTTTGCTGTCGTTTCACAGGTGAAGGTGTGGTTTCAAAACCGCCGCACCAAACAGAAGAAAGACCAGACCAAGGACACTGACAAGCGCTCGTCGTCCACCTCCGAATCCCTCGCCACGTGCAACATCCTGCGTCTCCTCGAGCAGGGCCGTCTTCTGTCTGTGCCTGCGCCTGCACCTCCGCCCAACCCACTGCTTGCTCACCCGCACCCCGGCAACAGCTCTCTACTGGGGAGCCCATCCGTATCCACTTCCTCTGGGGTGAGTAGCACCACCACAGCTCCCGGGTCGGTTGGTGGCGGGACATTCGGACTGTCGCTGTCGTTAGGTGGCACTCCACCCTCGCCACGACTGGGAGTGCCACCGCCCTCGCTTTGCTTTACCATGCCTCTCCTGGGTGGCACTCATCACGAACTGCCATCGGGATACGGGTGCGGATCCTCAGCGTTTGAGCCCTACATGAGGATAGAGCGTAATAAGGACGGGGAGTTAGGTGGGAAGAAGACAGTTTCCTAAAAGCATTCCCTACCTAATGGTATCTTCCCCCCTCTACCTGTCTCAGGGGTCTCACCTGTGCCGTGAACTGCCGGTTGGATGGAACGGAGGTTCGCAAACTAACAGAAAGAGATTGACATAGTCTTCACTTTTGGATCCTCATCTCACTGGCCTCACTAGCGCTAGTGCCTACAACCAAATTTAGACCAGTCGGACTCCATCATTCGGTAAGGAGGAGCGTTTGGGACGAAGCCTGTAATTAAGCATCGCTGTGTTCGGTGAATTTTATCGTGCGCAGGTTTCCTTCCATTTTTGCATTACATTTGTGGTGAAGAAAGCCTCAGAATTAAGGCATGTTCACACTAAGAACAGAAACTATTGCGATAACTATATTAGCGTCCACACCAACACACAATAACGCTCTGTTTATTAGAAATGTGCTGCAATTTTGTCGCCTGCCACTTTAAATGCTCAAACTCTTTATAGCAGGGTGGATTCTGATTGGCTGTCAATGATTTTATAGCTCATTAGCTGGATAAAAATATATTCTGAAAGTGATTTCCTCTGTGCCGATATCTTTACAGTTTTGTTGTGGACTGTGCTATTCTTTTATATTTAGAATGATTTTCAAAGATATATGTTGATCGTTATAGTTACAGTTATCATCCTTGGTGTGAACTGACCTTTATTCTTTTTGAATGATGGAAAAACACTGTAATGTAATTGTAACTAAGGCAAAATTATTATTTTGCAAGTTTGTTTCAAAATGGGTGTTAAAAAAAAAAGAAAAAAGAAATGGATGAAAAAAAGATGATTGTTCAACAATGTGGTACGTTTTTATGCTGCTCTAAATTAATTGACTAGGGGAGCTTTTTGTCAATATAAATGTGTGTATGAAAGTATAAGAATAAGAGAATTATCTGAGTGAACGTTAGTAACAATAACAAGGCACTGACAAATTTTGTGGCATTTATTTTGCATTGGACCTTGGTGGTGGTAATAATGAGAGTTCAATGGACAGAATGATTATTCATATAGCAAGGATGCAACACTAATTGCATACAATTTAAGTGTGTGGAAAATTATACAGGTCTTTAGCAAAATGCTAAATAATAGCGTCTAAAAGGATAAGCTGTCACAATGCACACCCCTTTAAAATATTTCCTCTTCTCTTTGTAACACATAAAATTCTCAGTTGAAAGTGTTAGCCATAATCTATTGGCTCAACAACTTTATATTGCCCCATAACATGCTTCCTCTTTTTACTTTGAAATGAATTCAACACAAAGGGCTAATTATTGACTTCCAAGACAGACTGCCAGTCACTTTGAGCCTTTCAGCACCTCGGGCCAGTTGCACCAGCTATGGATAAGTTACAACTTAGCCTAGTTTTGACGTAAAAGGCACTAAGTTATAACTTACGCATTACTAAATATTTTTGTGTTGCACCATTAAACTTAGTTGAAACATAACTCTATGTATAAACTAAATATTTGCAGAAGCCTCCAATCAGGAGTAATGGTTGGAATAAAATGGCTTTGTTACTTTGTTAGCGGCTCTTCAACACGAACACAATCTACAGCACACCTCTGTGTGCATCAGTCCATGTTGTGCATGTCAAATGAAATCAGTCTTAATAAATAAAAGCCATTTTGTATCAGTATTTAATTATTGATCCTCATTCAATACAAATACATTTTCTGAATGTTATTTACATATTAAATAGCCTACCTATAATATTTTCCATGACTAAAGTAGTATCGTATTTAATGGAAACTTCATATTATGCGACTATGCATTACTTTACGGAGAATTTACGACCTACTAGCTACATTCTGCCTTAAGAACAAATGGTGCAACCGAATAAAGTACAGAATTAATTAAAAACTAGCTTGTAGTTACTAAGCCTCTAGTGTGGACTTTACATTACAATTTAAGTAAGAACTTATGAATGGCTGGTGCAACACTACTCTGGAGATCTTAAACAAGAGTATGAGCAAATCATGACCACAGTTTACATGTACTATTGCTTGCCATTGCAGTACTATAGCTTTGGAAACTGAATCAAAGCTATTACGTACAAATAGACTCTAAGTAATTAGATATATACCATGGTCCTGAATGATTTCTTTAAAGAATATTATGGTAGTAGTGAAATTTAGAAATATTTCCATCCCAAATTATGTCCTTTGTCCTCCCTTGTCAGTATTAGTTATGGATGCTAAGCCTCTTCTCAGAGTCATTGGGTCAGTTTGGTACTTGTGCTCATGCTTTATATGATTGCAGAATTACAACCCACAATTAATCAGCATTCTTTTATTACCTCGAAACTATGAAGCCCCTATAGGGACATGATGAAGGAAAAATATGAGAAGGGTGAAAAAAATTCAATGCTTTTGTGTTCTCTCGCAAAAAAGTTTGCATTCCCTCGCAAAGAACTCAAAAGGGGAACACAAACATTTTGCAAGGGAACGCAGAGTTTCTCGGGGAATGCAAATATTTTGTGAGTAAATGCAAAGTCTCTTGTGGGAATGCAATAGCACTGACCCCTTTTTTTCCCCTCCCAACTCATTTTTTTTATCATGTCCCTTTGGGGGCTCCATAAGGATCCAATGCACTTTATGTTAATAGACGTTGTCCTCACTCAAAACCTACCATGCATATCGGTAACAGCTTGCATTTGTTTTGTAAAAATTCCCCAAACATTGCCAGTTTGTTTTTTTTTTTTTTTGTTTTTTTATGTTTAAAAAGACAGCCAAAGACATCTACTGCAACAACTTCCCAATTTCTAAACGTATTCAATGAAATCATACACCAAAGCTAGGTGAACACATGCGGACACATGCAAAAGTTTCATATTTAAAACATATTCTGCAGGCTGCTGGTACAGGCCTGTTGAGCATTTTGCATGAACAATTCAAAAAAATCTATTCACATTGGGACGAAATTTGGCAGACAATCCTGTAAGTCAATTTTTTCCTGTGTGACAAAAAACCCACCAACAAATAAGATTTTAGAATAGATGCATCTGTGCTGAGTGAAATCATTACTGTCTGGTTGAGTTGAAATTTGTCTTGTCAGATGTTTTATTTTGCATTAAGCGAGTTGGGGTTGTATTTTGCATTAAAGCATGTGAAGTGCTTTTTAGCTTTGCTCTAGGGTAAACAGACCTTTCGTCTGCACTTATTTGTTTTGCTCTTAAGGAGCGTTCACAGTGACAGTGATTTCAACTGCTGGAAGTTGCTGAGTTTCTGTGCTTAAAGTTTGAACTTAATTTAATGTTGTTGCTCAACAGTTGCTGCCATTTACAGTATGTCACCCCTAAATCTCCAGCTCTCACAAAAAATTAATGACTTCTGGTCACTTTGACCCTTGAAATCACTGTCAGAGTGAACACCTCTTTAATGTGAATAGGCCTTTAGTGGCATTGCTCAGTGGCCTGTCGATCAACTACAACACTGTAATTTCATCACTATGATCTGACAGTATCATAGGTTGGACAATTTTAAGGAACAATTAAGCCCAAAATGATAAGTGTGACCATTGTGTCATTCCGAACCCATACTGACTTCCATGGAATGGCGGCTTTTCTATGGAACAAATGAGAAATGTTAAAGACAGCAATGACTGATACACTATATTCTAAAACTTCTGAAAGTTATACAAAAGTTTGGATGAGTATTAGACTAAACTTTTAAAGGGTTAGTTCACCCAAAAATGAAAATTCTGTAATTTAATTACTCACCCTCATGTTGTTCCACACCTGTAAGACCTTCATTCATCTTCAGAACACAAATTAAGATATTTTTGATGAAATCCGATGGCTCAGTGAGTCTTCCATTGCCAGCAAGATAATTAACACTTTCAGATGCCCAGAAAGTTACTAAAGACATATTTAAACAGTTCATGTGACTACAGTAAAGTGACAAGAATACTTTTTGTGTGCTAAAAAATCAGTGGTTTGCATTACATATCAAACTGCCAAAGTCACATGAACTATTGAAATATCAAAAGACTTATGACGTAATGAAGCCTTGTTTACTGAAATCATGTGACTTTGGTGCTCTGAACCACTGATTCAAAACAAAAGATTCATAAAGCTTCGAAGCTTCATTAAGCAGTGTTTTGAAATCGCCCACCACTAGATATTGTTGAATAAAGTCTTTATTTTGTCTTTTTTGGTGTACAAAAAGTATTCTCGTTGCTTCAGAATATTAAGTTTGAACCACTGTAGTCACATGAACTGTTTTAAATATGTCTTTAGTAGCTTTCTGGGCATCTGAAAGTGTTAATTATCTTGCTGGCAATGCAGGCCTCACTGAGCCATGGCATTTCATCAAAAATATCTTAAGTTGTGTTCTGAAGATGAACGAAGGTCTTACAGGTGTGCAACAACATGAGGGTGAGTAATTAATGACATAATTTAAATTTTTAGGTGATATAACCCTTTAAGTTGCTTTTTGAAGCTTGAAAGCACCAGTCTTCATTTACTGTACTTGAATGGAAAACAGTTTTCAACATTGATAATAATAAAAACCATTATAAATAACTGAGCATCAATAATAACTGAGCAGCAAATAAGCATATTTGAATAATTTCTGAAGGATCATGTGACACTGAGAACTGGATTAATGATGTTTTCATGACAGGAATAAATTACATTTTAAAATGTATTCAAATAGAAAACAGTTATTTCAAATTGTTCCAATATTACTGTTTTTATTGTACTTTTGGTCAAATAAATGCTGCCTTGGTGAGCATAAGACAGCATATTAAAAAGCATATTAAAAATAATAATAAAAAAGGTTAATTTTTCCAAACCTTTAGTGTAAATTAAATTCTCCAAGAAAGTCATGCAGGCTTGGAACAACATGAGGGTGAGTAAATGATGACAGAATTTTCATAGTTCGGTGAACTATCAAGCTGTCAGGCTGTAACAGATTTCATGTCACCTTATTGAATTGTTCTGCCATTGCTTTCTGAAGAAGACTGAGAAAGACATGGACATGATTTATGATTTTAGCTTCTTATACAGCTTGATTGCAAATGGATCTTAACTTGTATAAAAAGTCTCATGGCAGTAGTGGTGGTGTTGTTGTAGAACACGGTTATTTTCTATAAGCATCATGTATAATTCACTGCAGCATCATTCAGCCTGAACTGCTGAGACAGACACTGGTTCACTAACATTAGCGCATTCAGTCCAGGCTTAACACACCCGTATACCTCACACATTTTCTTTTCTCACTCTGTTTTTCAGTGAAATCTCTCAAAATGTTTCCTTAAAGAATTATGATGTGTTAGTCACTTATTATGGAGGGGATACAACAAAATGAAGCTCTCAGACCTGTACATTTGAAAAAGCGGCAGATTCTTTGTAAACTTTAAACTGCTTTAAAGAGAGTACTAAAGATCCTTTCCATCACTATAAAATTATATTTATATAAAAAATTCAACCCTTTAATCATGGAACATATGCCTGAAATGTTTTCCCAGTATGGCGAACATCAAAGACAGTATATATAAATAACATTGCCACAGAAATGATTGTAAAAAGTTGTTTGAGTTTGCTGTGATTGTGTGGAAAGACTTTATTTTATATTTTATCTCACTTCCACATTTCCTTCAATTGTTAAAGGGTCAGTGCTCTTGTTCTGGCACAAAGATTATGTGTAAGTAAGCCATACGTTTTTTGGCAGTACAGCATTTGTGTGACCGTGTCAAAAAATAATGATAATAATAATAAAATTACATAATGGCACCAGCTTCTCACAAATAAAGAAAACACTTCAACAGTATGTAAATATATATGTCTTTGCACAGTATTTTCATGTTGTATTATGTGATCTTACAGAAAAAAATGAATGGAAAAAAATATAAATGCTTTACAATTCTTTGTCTCATTAACTATTTGCACTTATTTAAAGAAGTTTGTGTTCTGTGGCAAAAGAGCCTTTCTCATGGTTTGGCTAAAGAGCCAAGATATTGTACAATATGTACATGTGTTTTTATTCATATGCATATAAATATATGTCTATGTAATTTGCCTACTTGTGTCTTTCTTGTGACTCGCTCAGTCGCTTAAACACACACATATACACATATAATATTTATTTATGCCCAAAATGTTATATATATGAACACAGAACAAATTAAATAAAAAATAAATTTTAGGCACCAAATGAAATAAATAAATGTCATTAAATAATGCTTAAATGTGTTTGGCTATAGCTATTTCAATTTCTCCTAATGAGAAAATAATTATATTGAGCTCCTTTTAATAACAGCATCAATAATAGCCTTTTCAGTTTATGAAATAGCATTATGCCAATATTTATACTATTTTTGATATTTATTATATGAGTTTAGGCTAACACACCGCAGGCTGATCAGGAATAGTTCTTTTAGCTCTTCTCTATCTCTAAACCTCCAGCTCTTTTCTCAAGATGAGGGGGCAGCACGGTTATTTTTCAGGAAATGATGGACAAGCGGACACAATATGTTTAACCACATGTTTAGTCCCCTCAATCTCCTCCCTGTGCTGCTCTCCCTTTCAGAGTCTCGCCTGGACAATCAACTCCAGGGTGCCAATTATAATGATTGGCGGCTTTTCTTGGTGGGAGTGGATGGATGGAGGGAACGGGGACTGGATGGGTGGCCTGGAGGTTTTAGTGTATGTAAAAAAAAAAAAAAAATGATGGGGGCAAAGAACTGAAGTAATAGAAACAGTGTTCACTAAGACAGTTGTTCTCAACTGGTTACATTTCAGGACCCAGATTTTATATTGGACATCAAGTGGCGACCCAACACAGGAAGGACACATTTGTACACATTTCTACCAATAAATTTCCATGACTTTTCCAAAACTTTTGAGGCAAATATTCATGACCTAAAGTTCCATGAACCATCTGTGTATACATGTAAAATAAGAATAAAAATCGATGTTCAAATTTTAAATCACAGGCTCAGCTTATCCTAATTAATGACAAGTTATGTGGTTTAATATACAAAAATAAAAAATTATCTACATAACGCTGACACACCAGTAAGACGGTTAGATAAAATACTTTGTCTGACCCTTAAGAACTCCACTGTGTAACAACAGATTAACATAAATCAATGGAAGGCAACAGTGTTAAATATGTACCTAAAAGTGTCCAGTAACACTGAGGTGGCAGTGCCAGAGACGGATGATTTTAAAAACAGCTTTGCCTCTTATTTACCATTAATCTCATTGGATAACCATCAATCATCAAGATAATGTCCCTATTTGAATTCCCCAAAAACAACAGTTTATTTTTTCATTTCTACAATTTACTACAATTTACTAGAATTCTGACTTTTTATCACGCAATTGCGACTTTATATCTCGCAATTCTGACTTTATATCACGCAATTGCGACTTTTTATCTCAGAATTCTGACTTTATAACTCGCAATTCCGACTTTATATATCAGAATGCTGACTTTATATCACGCAATTGCGACTTTATATCGCAGAATTCTGACTTTATAACTCGCAATTGCGACTTTATATCTCAGAATTCTGACTTTATATCACGCAATTGCGACTTTATATCGCAGAATTCTGACTTTATAACTCGCAATTGCGACTTTATATCTCAGAATTCTGACTTTATAACTCGCAATTGCGACTTTATATCTCAGAATTCTGACTTTATAACTCGCAATTGCGACTTTATATCTCAGAATTCTGACTTTATAACTCGCAATTCCGACTTTATATCTCAGAATTCTGACTTTATATCACACAATTGCGACTTTATATCTCAGAATTCTGACTTTATAACTCGCAATTGCGACTTTATATCTCAGAATTCTGACTTTATAACTCGCAATTCCGACTTTATATCTCAGAATTCTGACTTTATATCACGCAATTGCGACTTTATATCTCAGAATTCTGACTTTATAACTCACAATTGCGACTTTATATCTCGCAATTCTGACTTTATATCACGCAATTGCGTGTTTATATCTCAGAATTCTGACTTTATAACTCGCAATTGCGACTTTATATCTCAGAATTCTGAATTTATAACTCGCAATTGCGAATTTATCTCTCTACATTCTGACTTTATATCACGCAATTGCGACTTTATATCTCAGAATTCTGACTTTATAACTCGCAATTGCGACTTTATATCTCAGAATTCTGACTTTATAACTCGCAATTGCGACTTTATATCTCAGAATTCTGACTTTATAACTCGCAATTCCGACTTTATATCTCAGAATTCTGACTTTATAACTCGCAATTGCAACTTTATATCTCAGAATTCTGACTTTATAACTCGCAATTGCGACTTTATATCTGCAATTCTGACTTTATATCACGCAATTGTGACTTTATATCTCAGAATTCTGGCTTTATATCACGCAATTGCGTGTTTATATCTCAGAATTCTGACTTTATAACTCGCAATTGTGACTTTATATCTCAGAATTCTGACTTTATATCACGCAATTGCGACTTTATAGCCCAGAATTCTGACTTTATAACTCGCAATTGCGACTTTATATCTCAGAATTCTGACTTTATAACTCGCAATTGTGACTTTATATCTCAGAATTCTGACTATATATAAAGCAATTGCGACTTTATATCTCAGAAATCTGACTTTATAACTCGCAATTGCGACTTTTTATCTCAGAATTCTGACTTTATAACTCACAATTGCGACTTTATATCTCAGAATTCTGACTTTATAACTCGCAATTGCGACTTTATATCTCAGAATTCTGACTTTATATCACGCAATTGCGACTTTATATCTCAGAATTCTGACTTTATAACTCGCAATTGCGACTTTATATCTCAGAATTCTGACTTTATAACTCGCAATTGCGACTTTATATCTCAGAATTCTGACTTTATAACTCGCAATTGCGACTTTATATCTCAGAATTCTGACTTTATATCACACAATTGCGACTTTATATCTCAGAATTCTGACTTTAATTCAATTCGTCATTCAATTCATTTTTTAGTGTTTTTTTTTTTTTTTTTTTTTAGTGGCGGAAACGGGCTTCTACAAATACAATTTAAATACAATGTATTTTTTTTTGTAAACATACATTTGTATTATTGAATTTAAAAAAGACTAAATTCCAAATAGATTTTCACAGTAAATTATAAGGCAATTTTTACTTTGCGCTTGCAAAAAACATTTTTTACAGTATTTTGCAGTACAGTTTTGTACTGTACATAAGGTGGCTTACAGTTAACCAGTTGTTAGAATAAATCTCAAACTCAGGTAGATTATTTGTAGTCTCAGTCATCAGTTAGAAACAGGCGCCTCAGTGTGTGGCAGCAGCAGCACGTGATCTCGGGAGCATTCTCAGATTTATTCAGGAAGAAGGGTCATATTCATAGGCATAGGTCAAACATCAATCTCCAAGATGTCTTTAGCATCCAATCATACTACTTCAGAATCAAACCTTAGCATATATTTAATTTCAAGAAATATAATAACAAGTAAGAAATGTGTGTCCAAGGACTATTTCTTGTTTTGTCTAGGAGTGTCCATGATATGTCAATGATGTGCACATAACATAAGAAAAAGATTGCCCAAGACAAGAACACATTAACACCAATTAAAACATACATTTAATCTATATTTCATTAATGAAGATTAGAAATATTTTTCTGCTTTGTGTGAGCTACACAAACTATTTCAAACTGAAATTATCCCACTAGAACCTGTTGCTTCAGCTCTCATTCTCACCTCTCCATATTCAAAACAACATGCCATTGTTTTTTTTATACGAAAATACAGGTTTGAAATTACATGTAGGAGAGTGAATAATGACAGAATCTTCTCTTTTTGAGTGAAGTATACCTTTAAGAAAATGGCATTACACTACTGGACTTGAAAAATGAAAGAGAACATAAAAACGTTTTATTCATCCACACTCAATAGAACAGCTCGGCAACAATTCAAACGGCACCTTGGCGAAAAAAGAGCCCCATTAAAGCGACTCTGTCCATCAGCAACAGCAATATTTTCCTTTTCAGTGTAAAAGCCGTTTTGGCCTTCACGCCTTTAACCATGCATCACTGTACCGCTGCCGCCTCCCTTTTCCTTTCTGATTCTTTTCTCTAGCGCTCGCTCCCTCCCTCTCTTTCTCTGCCCCCCTTTCTCTACCCTTCTACACTCCCTAGACCCTGTTCAGTGACCCTGCAGGAGGTTTCATCACTAATTAGGGTCACTAATTGGGGGGGCAACGGGCCCGGGGTCCTCTCCACACCTGCACCAGTCATGTGACCCATCGAGAGGTGCGCGGGGTCAAAGGTCATGGGGAGGGGGGGTCAGCTGTGAAGGTTCAGGATTAGCGAGAGAAGAGGGAGCGCAATAAGGGTTAATTACAGGAAGACCCCTGGCCCGGCCAACTCAGCAGAGCTCCCTAGCATGAGCCGATTTTTGCAGCTCAGGAAAGATGAAGGCTGCTTGTTTTGAAAGACTTCACGCAAGCGCCTGACCCCGCCATGAAAGAATGATACTGCATTCCACAGAAAGAGAGGCATGAAATGAAGGAGAGAATGATCAGACGATGCCTAAAACAAACCCTTAACCCTAAGTGTTAAACTCCAGGTTGTGACTTGTCCTGCATCGTTTGTGCTATGTGAATGAAATCTCAAACAGTGTTTGTTTTGTTGGGAAAAGGTTTGCTGTAGCAATCAGACTTATACGGTCTTCATGGTGGATAATAAAATGAGCAAAGAGGGATATAAACCATATCTAGAGATCAGAATATTCAGATTCCATTTAAGCCAGCATCTGAAACACCCTAGAAGTTTCATAGTGATGTACTAAAAACCATTTAGAAACCTTATAAACTGCATACCATAACTAGGGCTAGGTAATAAACTATATCATATCAAGACTGCAATCAAATTTATGTCGATAATGATAAGCTCTTTGAGGAATCAACTTTTCCTTGTGCTTTTGATATATAAGAGGTCATAGAATATCCTGTAAGTTTTAGAACTGAAAACTTCCTTGTTAGTCTAATAAAAGCTTTTATTGTCACCAGGCCCGCTGAACGACTGATCCTGGAATGTGCCTATCTATGACATAGATAAGTGAAACGCCGCCTCCGCAGAAGAAATCAACACCAACTTCGTCATTGCAATGTTAGCCCTCACTAACACGCCCACTGGCGTGTTAGTGAGATGAGGAGGAGAGAAGAATGATACAGGACAAAAATAACATTACCTTTCAAAGGATCCTCAAACTAGGAATATGGTTATTTATTTTCAACAATGTGGATGTCTCAGTTGAGCTTTATTTATTTCTATTCAGTATTTCTTTGTGGATACTTTGGTAAATCAATCTATTTTGGCGCAGGCTTTGCAAACAGACTTTTAAGATATGGACTCGACAGTAATGCAACAACATGTAAGTAACTTTGTTAATTCTAATGCCTGATCTGGTATGTAAGGATTTATGTACAGTCAAATGTTCTTTGTCTATGTGTCAGTAAATCAAACCAGTGACTAAATGGTCAACTTCACGTTGTTTCTCTTATTAGGATGAAAATAATATGTTATTTAAACAGTGATTAAATTATTAAATTATATAAAGAAAGTGATCAAAGAAAGCTCTCTTTGCAAACGTTGGAGCTATCAATCAAGCGCAATTTTATCAGTGACTGGACACGTGCCAAAACTCCCATTTTTTTTTTTTTCAACAAATCTCTTAGATATACCAC
Organism: Chanodichthys erythropterus; assembly: GCF_024489055.1. Classification (NCBI taxonomy): domain Eukaryota; kingdom Metazoa; phylum Chordata; class Actinopteri; order Cypriniformes; family Xenocyprididae; genus Chanodichthys; species Chanodichthys erythropterus. Next base: position 41,892,637 of record NC_090231.1, read on the forward strand.
GTTTACACTCTTAGTTATGATGAAAGCAATTGTTAGTGTGTAGAAATTGAGTTACAATGACGAGATCAGATTTAGCAAGTGTGAACAGCAAAAACACACATTAAAAATTAGATTTTTACAAATCCGTTTTCGAGCTACCTACCTACTTATGAGGTAGTTTCTGTGTGCGCATGACCTGCACATGATGTCTGAGCTACTGTCTGTGTGTGCGTGTTACACTGCAGCACATTAGTTTAGAACGGCAATGTACAACAAGATGTTTAAAACGTGCATTCACCTGATCAAAATTGAGCATCCAGATGGTATAATCAAACATAGATTGTAGAGAGCTCTTGGAGTATGCATTTATTTGTCATTTTTAACTGGTGGAAACAGAGCGTAAAAGAAGACTTAAAAGATTTCTTATGTTGTACCCTCTATAGGCCATGATTAGTGACTAGTCGACATCATGCTTAAAGCGTCATGGCAGAGCATTAAAGTTGACTAGTCGATTAGTCGATTGGTTGACTAGTCTGTGCAACCCCTAGTGTGAACATAGCCTTAAAAGTGACGAAGCGCAGATTTTGGGCTGGTTCACACAGAGTGTGTTTTTGCGGTTAAAAATGCTAGATGAAGGTCAGTGGAAAAAAAAAAGCTTGAGACGTGTTTTTTAAAAGTTGAAGTTCTTTTAACAATAAACAGTGCGTTTTTCATCCACGACACGCGAGCGCAACAGTCAAACATGTCCGCCTAACGCGTGTTTACATTGAAAAACAATGGAAAAGTAGTGTAGTAAAATGCAAAAATGCAAAATATGTTGTCGGTCGGTTCGAGTCAAGGCAGGAAATGCAACAAACCTTTTCCATCACCTGAAAATGTTCCATCCCAGTGACCACACTGTGTGTAGCAGCATAATGACTGGTTTACAATGTTTACATTTGCACTTTGTACTCAAATTTTTACCTGCAAATCATTTCATTGATGTAAAGCCAGTGCAAAAAACTTTATTTTATATAAAAGTGAACTTTTTTTGTATGTATACATGTCTGGTTGGATTGGGTTGAAAGGTTTGGTCCATGGTGAGATGAGCACCACTCCAAACCTACAGCCCTTTCAAAGAGAATGAGAACGAGAAACAAACGTTGGAGTTTGAAAACAGACAGCTGCTCTTTCAACAACACAGATACTTCCTGAGAGCTGAAGAGAGAATGACGACATTAAAATGAAGAGCACCTGGTGAAAAGACCGGGAGTGTCATTGTTTGTTGCAACACTAGAGAAACCAAAGCAGTGTCCTGATATTGGTGGCTCAGTGGAGACAAAGAATATGTTTTTGGTGGCCCTTAACAAAGTAGTCTGCACTATAATGAGTCTTTAACTAGGTACAATAAAAGCTTTGTTGAGCTGTGTGAAGCAACTGCTTCTGAATGATACTGAAATATATACATGAAATCCTATTATTCGCGACTGTTCAACTTCGTCTCAGACATTTCTCCTAACACTAGAAATATAAAAAGACAAAATGTTGACATAGGTGTAAAAATGCATTTGAGAGGTTTAATTAAATTGGAATAAATCATAGATTTTTTGTACATAACTTTTAGCCTGGAATAGATCTTTCAGTTATTAGTGTCTTTAACCTTTCATTTTTCTTATGCTGCACTTTCTATAAGACTATTCTATTTCTCCCATTTAGTCCACAATACTGCAATGATTATTTAATTGTTAGTATAAAAAAGATTGTTCTTGGCTTTCTGCAAATGGTAAAATCAATGTGATGAATAAAACGTTGATTGTTACTTTTTCTTTGAGAATAAGTCAATTCCTCACCAAAATCCATCCCATTTTTATGACCCAATGACCCCAATTTTCACATGTAATACAACTATAAAAGCCAAGGACGTGTTTTCACCATCTGTGTGATCAAGACTCCTCCACAGAGACCATGAATTTGCTTTGTGTCCTCTAACATTTGTTCAAAATCAATTAAACCTTGCATCCCTGTATTCTTTCTAGCTTCTTTTGCACAGTGCAGTGTGATGCACTACTGAACTTGCTGCCCTCATACAACATTACTTCAAAAGCTTTTTTACCTGTCTGTGCTTTGATTTCATAGTGCAGTCTTGACGTTACCATAACTATACTAACTCTGTGTTTCAACAGTTCACTGTGATCAATGCTACTATGAACTAATATGAATCATTACAAACAGATTTTTCTGTTAGAGTTGACTACTGAAAGGACACATTCAGGTCTATCTGCCACTCCATTTATCTATCTAACATCCATTTCAGCTAAACTTTCTAGCATGTTTGCATGAAAGTTAATGTTTATTTGATCATGCAGTTGGTTTCTCAAACTTTCTATGGTACAACATGAGTGCATTCAGAACTGAGTTGACAATGTTTTTACTGTAATTGGCAGTTCTTGAATTTACATTGAGGTTATTAAACATGATTCAGAACTACAGACAGACAGATAGAACAATAGACCGATAGATAGAATGATAGACAGAAAGATAGATAGAAGGATAGAATGATATAGATAGAAGGATAAAACCATTGATAGAACGATAGAACAATAGATAGATATACAGTATCTCACAGAAGTGAGTACACCCCTCACATTTTTGTAAATATTTTATTATATCTTTTTATGTGACAACACTGACGAAATTACACTTTGCTACAATGTAAAGTAGTGAGTGTACAGCTTGTATAACAGTGTAAATTTGCTGTCCACTCAAAATAACTCAACACACAGCCATTAATGTCTAAACTGCTGGCCACAAAAGTGAGTACACCACTAAGTGAAAATGTCCAAATTGGGCCCAAAGGGTCAGTATTTTGTGTGGCCACCATTATTTTTCAGCACTGCCTTAACCTTCTTGGGCATAGAGTTCACCAGAGCTTCACAGGTTGCCACTGGCGTCCTCTTCCACTCCTCCATGACAACATCATGGAGCTGGTGGATGTTAGAGACCTTGCGCTCCTCCACCTTCCATTTGAGGATGCCCCACAGATACTCAATAGGGTTTAGGTACCCTCAGCTTCTTTAGCAAGGCAGTGGTCATCTTGGAGGTGTGTTTGGGGTCATTATCATGTTGGAATACTGCCCTGCGGCCCAGTCGCCGAAGGGAGGGGATCATGCTCTGCTTCAGTACAGATCATGCTCTGTCACAGTACAATGAACTGTAGCTCCCCAGTGCCGGCAGCACTCATGCAGCCCCAGACTATTACACTCCCACCACCATGCTTGACTGTAGGCAAGACATACTTGTCTTTGTACTACTCATCTGGTTGCCGCCACACACGCTTGACACCATCTGAACCAAATAAGTTTATCTTGTCTCATCAGACCACAGGACATGGTTGTCTTAAGCAAACTGTTTGCGGGCTTTCTTGTGCATCATCTTTAGAAGAGGCTTCCTTCTGGGGCGACAACCATGCAGACCAATTTGATGCAGTGTGCGGCGTATGGTCTGAGCACTGACAGGCTGACCCCCCACCCCTTCAACCTCTGCAGCAATGCTGGCAGCACTCATGCATCTATTTCTAAAACACAACCTCTGGATATATGGGTATTCTTTGCCATGAGGTGCCATGTTGAACTTCCAGTGAGAGAGTGAGAGCGATAACACCAAATTTAACACACCTGCTCCCAATTCACACCTGAGACATTGTAACACTAACAAGTCACATGACACTGGGGAGAGAAAATGGCTAACTGGCCAAAACTGACATTTTCACTTAGGGGTGTACTCACTTTTGTGGCCAGCGGTTTAGACATTAATGGCTGTGTGATGAGTTATTTTGAGTGGACAGCAAATTTACACTGTTATACAAGCTGTACACTCACTCCTTTACATTGTAGCAAAGTGTCATTTCTTCGGTGTTGTCACATGAAAAGATATAATAAAATATTTACAAAAATGTGAGGGATGTACTCACTTCTGTGATATACTGTAGATAGAACGATAGATTGATAGAAGGACAGAGCAAAAGATAGAACGATAGAACGCTATATAGATCGAACGATAGATAGAATGAAACATATATATAACAATACATAGATACATAACAATACATAGATAGAATGATATAACAATAGTCAAGTCAAGTCAAATTTATTTATATAGCGCTTTTACAATTGGTAATTGTTTCAAAGCAGCTTTACATATTAGAAGCACAGAAAAAAGGGAAGTGGTTAAAAATAAACTGTACAAACAAGCGTGGTAATATGTAACATATACAAGATGGTGCTACATTAAGCCAATGTCGGCTGACTTCCAGGGGTGGAAAAAAACCCCTAGGAGAAAAACCCAGCGTGCTAGCACTGGGAAAAAAGTCCTAGGAGGGAAAAAACCCCTTGGAAGATATATATAATATATGTAAATGTATATGGAGATCAAAATCTGAATTATACATTTTTATTATAGAGATTAAAAATAGATTATATATAAATATATGTAAGCGGATACGGGGATTAAAAATCTGAATTATAGATGCAGCCACAATTGGATCTTTAGGCCCATTGTCTCCTGGGCTACGTTGTAGTCAGGTCCAGACGCAGGTTCTCCATCTGATCTGGATACGGCCTGGATCCAGCACCCGGCAAACCTCAGGATAAGCAGAGAGACAGATATTAGCGTAGATGCCATTCTTATTCTGATGTACAGGTATATCTAGTGTTATAGGAAATGTTCTCGGTTCCGGCCGACCTAATTATTGCAGCGTAACAATCCTTTAACGGATTTGAAAAATGTTAATGTATTGATAATGTGTTATGTGTATGCAAGAGCAAAGAGATGTGTTTTTAGTCTAGATTTAAACTGACAGAGTGTGTCTGCTTCCCGAACAATGCTAGGAAGATTGTTCCAGAGTTTAGGTGCTAAATAGGAAAAGGATCTGCC
>NC_090231.1:42202526-42306136 GCF_024489055.1 Chanodichthys erythropterus
TCTGGCTCGACACAAGCAGCTGCTTCCCTCTCCTCATCCACATTGTCTTCCACAGGTGGTACCAGGTAAGTATTTGGTTCTTTTTCTGACAAATATTCCAGTACTATCAAGGATTCCTCCCTCCTGTGTATTTGATTGTATTCTTCCCTTACAGTTACTTGCTCAGGTAGACGGCTATTCCCTGGTTCCGCCCAGCTGACTGCAGTGGCGCCCCCAGAAAATTTTAATAGGGGTGGCCAGACGAGGCCACAGCAATTCTTGGGGTGGCAAAAAAAAAATTATATATATATATTGAGTCCAAAAATGTGCACATTTGTAGAAATACACATTTTGCATTCAGATTGCATTATGGTTTCATAATGCTAGAGGTCATAAAATATAGTTTGCTAGGGGGGTTCGGGGGCATGCTCCCCCGAGAAAATTTAGATTTCTCTGGTGTACATATGTGCATTTTTAAGACGTTTTAAGGTCAACAAATTGGATAACAATAGCTTTAAAACCATGTTAACAAATACATGCATTCACAGTTTTGAGGCAGCTTTAATCGCATGTGTGGTAATTTCATGACTTAACTTACAACAGAGCAATGACGGTCATTGCTCGTATTCTTTTGGGCTTTATTTAAGCTATAATAAAATAATTATGCAGCGCGCGCCGGCGCATTTGCGCATGCAATTCTTGAGTGCGCGCCGCGAGCACAGAATAACCAAGATGATTGGACCTGTTCTGTTCAGTGAAACAGCTCCTCTGGTGGCGTCAGTCAATCTATCTTTTTTGGTGGCATTTTATTTTCTTTCACTTCATGAACTTGTGAATTTACATTATGCATTTAAATTAATAGTACCCAATGCAAAATCATACTGGGGTGGCCACAGGGGTGGCCAGAGTTTATGCAGGGGTGGCCGTGGCCACCCCTGGCCACCCCTTGGGGGCGCCCCTGGCTGACTGGGAATCTCAACCAGTATCCTCCTCTGCTACTTTCTTAATCTGACTCTGTCATGTCACTGTCTCTGATGCTTTCTTTGTTGGGTGTCTGACTTCTTGCCTTTCTCTGTTTTCCAGGTTTCAGCGATTGAGGTGTCATCATGGAAGCTTCCACAGGTAAGTCATTGACCAGCAGAAGTAGGTTCCAGTGCAGCGTCCTGGTTTTATTACTGTCTCCCCTAGTGAAAAGAAATTATGCTAAGTATACTTGCAGCAAGACTAATTATTAGTATATTTCAAGTGTGTTAATGATTAGTTCATTTAAAGTGTGCTATTTTGAAACAACTAATTTTGTACTAAGTATATTTAAGTTGAAATTAAGTAGTATTAAAATACAACTTTAAGTATATTTAGTATACTTTTGTGTGCTAAATTGGAACAACTTCAAGTATACTTAGTACACTTTAAGTATATGTCTGTAGGGACTAATTACATGCTTGATTAGTGATATTAAAGTGTACTTAATTTGTGTTATAAGTATATTTTTGTTATAATAATAATAATAATAATAATAATAATAATATGTTTTATTTATTTAGCGCCTCTCAGGAACCCAAGGATGCTTTAGAGTAAGTTGCTATATAATATGAATACATATAAGTAAACGGTCAGTATACAACATGTAATCAACCAGAAAGAACAGACAAAGGTTAATCTACATTAGACTTACAAAAAACAAGCACAGTGCTGGAAATTTGAGACAGACAATCAATTAACAAAACATAAAGTGAAGTGTGTTTTGAGGGCAGTTTTATCGGTCTGAAGAGAAGAGATATCATGATGGCACAATGATGACCGCAGAGACTCGTGAAGAACAGCACCTGTTGACAGAATATACCAAAGATATAAGACAGCATGTTCAACTCTTTATTCACGTTTACAATAGTATGGAGTCAAATTAATGCCTTAAAGTTTTGCACAAAAATAAAGTTTTGCAAAACACAAAAAAGAATTGAGCAATAAAAAAATGTTTTGCAAACAAAAATAAAGAATTACAAGGGAAAAACAAAGTACTGAGCGGAAAAAAATAAGTTTTGCAAACAAAAATAATAAATTGCAAAATAAAATAAAGTATTGCAAAAATAAAAATATAATCAATTACAAAAATCAATGACAGCTGTAATCCTATTTTATCTTTGCCACATATTTTTCATGCTCAAACCTACAAAATCATTTGCAATGCTCATTTTATTCTCCGTTTCAGTCAAGCATGCGCTCACGATACTGGTTTTCCTTTGCACTTTTCTGTGCGGATCTCTTTATGGCACTGGTTTGACGTGGGGGTGGAGTCAAGAAACGGGAGCACGCCCCCGCGAAATGCATTGGAGGGGAACGTAATCGGCGACAGGTGAAATAATTCTTTGACATGGTTAAAAATAATGAATGGTTTGTTTTTGTTGGTTTGTTTAGCATATGTTGTCGCCGATTACGACCCCCTCCAATGCATTTCTTATAGTAATATGACCCGTTGCGCTCTGTCTCACTGCCTGTATCCACTTTTGTGTCACATTCGTTTTTTTGGGGTCGACAGCTTATAAAAACTTATTTCTGGGTTTTTTAGCTTGTTAGCTGTACACCTTGTCACACAGCACCTTTTAGGCATTGTTCTGTTTTTTGTAATGAGTCAGAAAAGACAAGAAGGCAGCCTGGAGACTGTTGGACACCCGGTGGGCGTGGTTTTCAGATTATAATAAATGCGCTCTGTCTCTATGCTTGATCTGTTCTGTTCCGATCTGCGTCTCCTGCCGATGACGTGTTTCGTGGGGGCGTGCCCCCGTTTCTTGACTCCACCCCCATGTCAAACCAGTGCCATAAAGAGAACCGCACAGAAAAGTGCAGCGCAAAGGAAAACCGGTATCGTGAGCGCACGCTTGACTGAAACACAGAATAAAATGAGCATGAAAAATATATGGCAAAGATAAAATAGGATTACAGCTGTCATTGATTTTTGTAATTGATTATATTTTTATTTTTGCACTACGTTATTTTATTTTGCAATTTATTATTTTTGTTTGCAAAACTTATTTTTTTATTGCTCAATTCTTTTTTTTTGTTTTGTTTTGCAAAACTTTATTTTTGTGCAAAACTTTAAGGCATTAATTTGACTCCATACAATAGTCTGTCTAAATCCTACATTGAACCAGTAGCCTACTATTTTTGACCAGTAAATGAGGATTAGCAGCAGGGAACTGTATCAGAATGGCATGTTGATATTTTCGGTACATAGTCAAGCATTCAACACTTTATGAATTAATATCGTACTGGTAGACTACAGCTTACCTCCAAATAGCAGCGCTTTTCTCCGGTTCTTTCAGAATCGCGTAGACCATTAGATTAGCCGGTTGTCATCGCCATCACGGTCAGTCTGCGATGTCACTTGATTGAACTGGTCAGAATTCCCAAGATTGAGCGATGTATTGCGCTTTCAGTGTTTTATTAAATAAATTATACATTGCAACATACTTCACCTGAGTGTGAGTGACTGAGCGAGGGGATTCAGACGACGACCGTGACATCAGCAACTCTGATTGGCTAAAGGCAGTGAGCAACAAAATCTGATTGGTCACAGACCAAGTTGAAGAGACATTTGAATTCCGATAAGTTTAACCACTCAACATATTTTTTCGCATGTAACGTTACTTGTGCTGCTGGTGTGTTGTTTAATATAGATTTGTGTGTACGATTGTAAAATGATTCTGCCAGTGTAAACTTAATAAACATTTACACATATTTGGAAATTGTATAGGCTACACTGCATATACTAAATGGGCTTGTAATGCATTCATACTGAAATAAATAGCACAAGTAATATAATGAATTTCAAGGATGAAGAAGTAAGATCATTTTCAGCGCACAGTTAAAATATACCTCAAATATATTTTTATAAAGTGCAAATAAATACACTTTTAAAAAATAAATTGAACTTATACTTCAAGTATATTTTTCTAAAATATATTTTTTAGAAAATATACTAAAGTACAATTATTTTAAAGTGTTTTAAAAGTTGTATTGTGAAAATATGATACTAATATACTTTTTATATATTTAATGATAGTACATTTTTTGTTAGTATATTTGCAGTGTACTATAGAAAAAGGGAATATATTTAAAATACAATAAAGTATGCTTTTTTTCACTAGGGTCCATTCTCAGGATAAACTAGATAGACTGGGTTATTAGAGACTTGACCTTTCACTACGTAGACCACTTTTTTTCCAGTAGGATCGTAACTTCCCTGGACCCCCTCGTTCTCCAAGGTTTCTGACAAGCACTCGGTCTCCCGCTTTCAGTACCACTCCTCTGGCTTTTTGGTCGTTTTGAGCCTTCCCTCTCGCACTTGATTGACGACTTTTTTCTTCAGCAATCTTGTATGTCTCTGCCATTTGTGCCGCCCACTGATTTGCATACCCCTTTGGTGTGACTCCATCCGTTGGCTCCACCAGGCCAAAGATCAGGTCCACTGGAAGGTGAGGATGCCGCCCATACAACAGGTAAAAAGGAAAATACCCAGTAGACTCGTGCCACGTGCAGTTGTAGGCATGCACGATTTGAGGTAATTGCTCTTTCCACCTTTCTTTTTCTTTGTCTGCCAGTGTCCTCAACATCTGTAGTAGAGTCCGATTGAACCTCTACACTGGGTTTCCTTGGGGGTGGTATGGTGACGTTCCAGAGTGGCCGATTCCAGCAAACTGTTGGAGAGTGCAAAAAAGTTTGTTCTCAAACTCACGGCCCTGGTCGTGATGTAACTTGGCTGGATATCCAAAGCGCGGAATGTAGTCTTGGAACAAGCGTTCAGCTGCAGTCCGCCCTGACTTGTTCTTGGTTGGGTAAATTGGGCGAACCTTGTGAAATGGTCCATGACGACCAGGATATATTCATATCCTCCACTGCTCGGTTCAAGGTGCAGGTAGTCAATGCAGACCAGTTCCATAGGTGAGTGTGTTGTGATGCTACCCATGGGTGCTCGAACATGTACAGTTGGTTTCTTTTGTTTTATACACAGGCACTTTCTGGTCACATATTCTTCTACTTCAACTTTCATGTATGGCCAGTAGAACCATTCTCTCGCAAAGCTCAGCACTCACTCTGTACCCACGTGTCCCATCTTGTCATGGAGGTGCTCGAGTGCCAGCGTTTTGTACTTGCTCGGCAAGACAAGCTGTTTTCTCTCCCTTGTTCTTCAATATAGGAGTCCTCCCTCGAGATGTAGCTTTCTGCTGGTTCCTGTTAAATCTCCCCTCATCTCGTCTGTGAGAGTGACACCATCCTCCTTCCATTGTCTCACTTGAGAGCAGTGTTGGGCATGTTACTTTAAAAAATTAATTAGTTATAGTTACTAGTTACTTCTCACAAATAGTAACGGAGTTAACTGAGTTACATCATTATAAAAGTAACTAATTACCAGGGAAAGTACTAAAGTTACTAAAAAAAATTAAAATATGTCAAATAACTTGAATGCCCCCAATATTAAATACAAGTCTAAGAATAAATAATTCTTGGTCCGACTCGTGACTCATTATCTGCTCTTGCTTATGAAATTTCTATGTACTGTACTATACGTGTTGGTATCCATTAAAGAAAATGTAGTTTCATATATATGTTTAAATAGTCGTATGTTATGTTTTAAATTAATTCACTTGATTATGAAAAGTGAACAGCATGAGTAAGATGCATCATAAGATGCGCAATATATCGGGAGTCATGGAGTGGGTCAGACATGATTTTGACCACTTCATTAAGTTTTGTTTTATAGAAAGCCTCTCTTTAAATTGAATTTCATTTTGTAAAAATTGTATCTTAATTTGAATCAATGTTTCATCAACCAATTGCCTGGATTTAATAAATAAGAAGCAAATATAGCAGACAATATAATCATGGATGCGTGGGTGCATTCACTGGCGCGTGAACTGAAGCGCAACTTATAGGCTAAATGAACTGAAACTCAGCGTTATAGGCTGCTTGCCTCGCAGACATGAGAAATATATCTATAGAAAGCTTGAAATATCTAAAAACGAAAATAAATAGGCTACTCTGATTATGTAGCCTAATCCGAATGAAATGTACATTCTCTCTCTAGGCCAGTATATGCAGAGATGATGAGAGTCTGCAATGTCAACTTCATCTTTGCAGCTGACACCGATTCAGAAAACATTACTTTAATGTCTTCTTGCTGTTTTTTTGTCACATTCATAATCATTACTTTTGCCGGTTCTTTATGGCAAGCGTTATGCGTGTGCCTGACAGCATAGCCTATATTACATAAACACTCATTATTAGTTTATTCTCTCCAGTATTTAAGAAATTAAATTAATATAAATGTGATTAGTCAACTAATGACTTAAATGAACAACTACTAGTCGACTAGAAAAACTTATTTCACATATTTTCGAGCCAGCATGTCACAAAGGGTATTCTGGCTTGAGCTCGCGCTCAGCTTGCATGCTCTGACACACACACACACACACACACAGAGACAGAGCATCGTACATTATTACCAGTTTAAAATGATATTTGTGTATGACTAACCGCAGCACAGACCAGAGAAAAAACTTTGCAGGTCCCATGAGAGAGAGCTTACTCGGATGAAAACCGCTTTTGTCAGCTCAATTATAGTAACACGGCATTTTTTTTTGCCAGTAACGGTAACGGCGTTGTAACGGGAGAAAAAGAAATTTGTTTGATTACTCGTTACTGAAAAAAGTAATGTCGTTATTCCCATCACTGCTTAAGAGATTACAGAATCTTCTTTCTGGGCTTGAATCAGTTCATCTGGTCCTATTGTCGGCAACCAGGTGGTAGGTTGATGTGGTTAATCCTCCCCTGTAGACATATACAGGGCAGCGACCCAGGCCACATCCTTCATCTTTGAAGCATGACTGCCCTCCCGTGCTGCTTGTATTGCCCTCGCGGGTAGCTCTTCCGTGCACTCTGAAGCATATACTTCGATGTCCAGAGGAAGACGAGACAAGGTATCTGCATCGATGTTGACTTTCCCTGGCCTGTACTTCACGTCGAACCAGAAGTCAGACAGTTCCCCGACCCACCGATGGCCTACTGTGTTGAGCTTTGCTGTGCTCATAACGTATGTCAGGGGGTTGTTGTCAGTGTACACTGTGAAGTGTGGGGCGTAGAACAAGTAGTCCCGGAACTTCTTGCACACTTCCCATTTCAATGCAAGGAACTCAAGTTTGCCACTGTGTAATCGGTAATTCCTCTCTGTTGTTGTCAATGTTCTGGAGGGAACTTGTGGGCCTTTAGTTTTTTTCTTGCTGTGAGTGTCCCGTCTTGGCCTGCAGCAGCTCGTACAAGGGTTTTGCTACCCTGGATAAGTCTTGAATGAAAGCACGGTAGTAGATGAGGAACCCAAGCAGCCTCCTCACATCACCCACTGTCTGAGGAGTCCTGGTCGTTAAGGATCTGACAGCCTCCAGGTCCTTAGGATCTATCCATACTCCTTCGGCTGACACCAGCTGTCCGACGTACCTGACTTCACTCCAGAACAGTTCACACTTTTCAGGTTTCAGCTTTACACTGTGATGGAGGGCCCTCAACACTCTACGGATACTCTCAACATGTTCTTCAAAGGACCTCGCATAGCATAAGATGTCATCTAAATACAAGATACAGCACTCATCCCTGAGCAAATCCAGCATTTCTTCCATACTGCGTTGGAAGGCAGCAGGCGCATTGGACAATCCAAAGGGTATTCGGACCCACTCATAAAGCCCCCAGGGTGTTATGAATGCTGTCATATGTCTGGATCCTTCTGCAATGTACCCCTGGTGGTACGCTTTGCCTTGGTTAAGAATGCTGAACCAAGAGTAACCCCCAAGGGTGTCAATCAGATCCTGAATCCTAGGCAATGGATGATGGTCAGGGATGGTTTTCCTGTTCAGGAGAGGGTAATCAACACAAAGCCTCAGCTTGCCATCTTTCTTGCAGAAACAGACTACTGGAGTGGCGTATGGCGACTTTGATTTAATGATCCATCCTTTTGCAAGAAGATCTTGTATATAGCTCTTCACCTCATTAAACAATGGTTTTGGTACTGAGGAATACGCCCTCTGAACTGGGATGTCATCCTTAAGTGTGATTGGCATTTGCAAGCTGGGTATGCATCCAATGTCATTGTCATCTCTGCTAAGAGCACCAGACTCCTCATACAACATTCTTTGAACTACCTCTCGTTGGCCTTCATCCAGATGGTCCAGGTTGATAGGTGGGTGCCACAATGATTTTGCATCATCTTCTTGAGTGGTCACAGTTTGGATCGTTGTTGTCTGCCTCGGCTCACTTGTTTTTCCAGACTCCACTAATATCCTCTCAATCCTTTGTAAAGTTCCAATCACTGTGCCACGGGGCAGGGTCACATCAACCACTGTGTTATTTCCAATGGGTATGGAAACAAAAGGGTCACTTTAGGGTTGTATTTCTAAAAGTCCCTCCCCAATGTCCAACAATCTTAAATGATCACTATTTTCATGGGGCTCAAACAAGACCACAGAGTCAGACTGTGCCATCTGTAAAGGGATTCTGCACTTCACCCAAGCCACCTGTCCTGCCCGAATAACTACCCCTCTCGGATCAACCTTCAAGTTCCCATCTCCATCATCATCTTCAGCAGCTTGGATCACCTTGACTAAAGTTTGTGCCTTTTCACGAGGGATATCAATGGCTCCAGCCAGTAGTGATGTAAGTTTTGGCATCAGTTGCTCAGACTGCCCCTGGATTAGTTCTTCAATTAAGCTAAAACCCAGTAGTGGTCTCTCAATGGGCATTTTACTCACCAGGAATGGGACATTAATAGATAAACTTGGGTCCTCATTTCCTAACAGGTTGACTGTGATGACTGCCCAACTGTCAAATGGGATAATGTCTCCATTTAGAGCGTAGACTCTCAGATCACCTTGACATCCGAAAAGCTCCCGAAGTGGCCTGACCTCAACACTTGGCAGATACTTCTCTTTCCACACACGGTCCACAATTCTGACTTGGGTGCCAGCGTCGAGTAATGCCCTTACTGTCAAGCCATTCAAGTTGCACTGCGTCAGTGCCTTGCTTCCGATCAGTTTGATTATGTTGTCGTTTTTGGTCTTACCGGAACCTAGAATGCTTGCTCCTTGATTCATGGACCTCATCTTATTTATGGATTTGTTTGTTCGTCTCTGATACAGGCGTTCTTGTCCTAACACTCCACCACTAGGCCTGGCTGGCTTCGGGGAAGTAAGGTCTGACTGGGGCATTTGCTGTGCGGTGACTGGTCACCCCTTTGCAGTGTCCGGCTCCCGTTTCCCTGCTGCTGAGGTCGTCGTAGGCACCCCACTGCCCGGTGTCCATCCTCTCCACAAATGAAACAGTGTGCACAGTCCTGTCACCCTTCATCTGCACATCGTGGGCAGCATCGCAAACGGCTCACTCGGTGAAAGGATAGTTGGCTGGCAGAGCATTGGCAGCCACCCTCAGTTCGTGTTGGCATGGAATGTTGTATGGCATCTACCATGCTGGTTAGAGCATCGATCCTGGCAGTAAAATGCTTAATCTGATCGTTCTGAACTTTTTGTGCAGCAGAACCTTTTGCAGCTTTCACATTTCTGTCTGTTTCACCGCTGACTTGGGCACTACTAGCCATGGATGGTTTTGCTCTGGTTGATGGGCCCAGTTGCCGCAGCCTCTCATTCTCATCACTTGTGATCTTCATAACGTGCCTGAGGATAGCATCGTCAGTTACATCACTATCAGCTAGCAAGGGTTTCAGCTCACTACGAATTTCTTTACACTGGTGGCTTAGTCCTTGGTAGACAGTATGTAAGAACACATTCTGTACAGTAGCTGCACTATACTTCCTGTTTGAGTCAGCTTGTTTTGCAGCAAAGAGTATTTTTTGTTTCAACCCCATGACTCTGTATAGGAACTGCTGAGGGGTTTCGTGTTCAGTCTGCTTGGTGCACATCAGTTCTTGGAACAGCTCTGTGCTATTTCGGTCCCTCAAGTGTGATCATAAAAACCCTTTTAGCTCAGCTACAGTCATGTCATCGTTGTTCATCAGGATATCTTTAAAAATGTCTGGCTTGATAATTCGCAGCACACCTCTGACAACATCGGCATTGCTGAAGTTCTCTTTTAGGCCGCTGTCTATTTGCCTGCACACATTGTTGAACGTAATGCCTGATGAGTGATCTCTAATCTGGCCTCCATGTATCTTAAACTCACGGGGCTGGATATACTGAAACCCCCCCATAGGGAAGGCAAAGTCATTAGCTACACATTTGGGCTGCTCAGTCTGGTTCACGTGTGCTGTAGTGGCGTCCCCCTGTGCTAAAGTGTGAGTCAAGTTAGTGTTCTAGGTCGGTGTCATGTACTGGTGTATTTTTCTGCCAATTTCTTCATATGCTGCAAGCATTTTATATATGTCTGTGGCTGCGTCCGAAACCGCCTACTCAATGAGTAGGTACTTAATTTCAATAAGTACTTACTTTACGAGGGCTAAAAGAGTAGGTACTTAATAGCCAAATCTCGTTGAGTATGAATGAGATCCGAGAATAATCCGCCATGTTGATGTTATCATGTGACCTACGACGTTATCGCAAGCACAACAACTGAAAAGATATGAGTGACAGGTTTAATTCTTCTGTAATATCTGTAAATATCTTGATATTGATCAAACTTTTTTATTTTGTGGTCTTGTTGAAGAAACAGCTGCCAGTAATTTTGTAATTCTAGTACAACTAATATATATTTGGGTTAATTTAAAGTTCTTATATTTTTAACTACTGATGTGAGTTTATTTTTTGTTACAAAAACCCAAATTCGCGTGAATATATTGTTTTCTTTATTTTATATGCAAAAATGTCAATCCACAAGCAAAAGTGGCATAAATCTCATTTGTTTTCCTCTTTTTCTTGTTGAATTAGCTTTAGTTTCATCCCTCATGCTTATAAATTATAAACAAATAAATAACTTTTGTGCATTATGATGTATTCAAAATATTTCATCTTGTCATGTTTTATGTTTGTGTATATAATGTCAAACTATCATGTATACAAACCCATATATATATATATATATATATATATATATATATATATTTTTTTTTTTTTTTTTTTTCATTATTATTGTTCATTGTTAAAGATACAACCATGGTATTTTCCCTGATCTTGTAATTGTAGATCCTTCAATAAAAATAAAGATATGAGTGACAGGTGCACTAACACCTCACAGCACCAGTAACTCAACCCTACCTAGAGCAGTTTTCCTCAGTGTTAGCAATGTCTGAAGCCAAAGAAGACATCAGCAGCTGCTCGAAGATCTCGCCTTTGGAGAAGACTGATTTTATACTCAAAAATGTTAAGTATAACTACTTAAAATTAAGATTACTCCAGAATGAATTGCTCTGCTAGCACATCCCAACACTTATACACAATAACAATGATAAATGCTGACCAAAACTTAATTATATAACTTTTCATTTTACTTCTTTAGTAAACAAGCAAAATGTAATGTTTTGTCATATGACAGCTGTGCATGAACACACACTAGACAAATACAGCTGATGTGAATATATCTCAATTTACAGCCAATTCATGCATTAATTCATTGCTTAATAAAATATATACATTTACTGATAATAATAGCATAATTAATAAAAAAAAAAAGTGAAATAATAAAAGTTATAATGACAATAAATAAATACATATACAAGACAACAACACACGAATCAAAGCTTTATTTAAATGTATTGATCTAACAATCAGGTATTTACAGTCCTGTTGTCATCTCAACACAGCTGTGCCAATTCTGCAGCTTTATTCTGATGAAGCAGCTGATGAACACCTTCATCATCATGTCCCTCACTGCTGCTCTTCTCAATGGGGACAGTGTTGATCCAGAGGATGAGGAAAATGATGATGATGGACCCCTGAACCCCTCAAACTTGAAACAGGAGTGGGAGAAGATGTGCGGGACAATCTGCTGCTGCAAACATTCATGTGTTCTCCATCAGCAGATTAAAACATTTTACAATTAATTCATGTCAGCATTCTGTTTCTTGACATATTTCATTTCATATTTTTACAATTACTTGCTAATTTTTGTTGTAGCTTCATTACATTTGTGGTGTGGTGGGCTAAACCACTGAGCTGGTCAGCAGGTTTGCTGGCTTGATCTGTGCAGCGTCTCCTCCAGTGTGTCCTTGATTGAGTCACTTGAAAGGAGGAGTGATGGAGGATCTTGTCCATGACACTGAACCATTCCCAGGATCTGCTGTGGCTCTCCATCCTCAGTGCTCACACCAGTCTGAGGAC
Source organism: Chanodichthys erythropterus (assembly GCF_024489055.1). Classification (NCBI taxonomy): domain Eukaryota; kingdom Metazoa; phylum Chordata; class Actinopteri; order Cypriniformes; family Xenocyprididae; genus Chanodichthys; species Chanodichthys erythropterus. The sequence continues at coordinate 42,214,811 of NC_090231.1, forward strand.
ATTCACATCCTACAATAATGCACAAATATAATACAAAAGCAGCCATTTTAACAGCACAGTGTCATTTGATTTCTGTTTTAGAAATAACAAAATGATCTTACTTTATATTTTGTTTCAGGCTTTCCTCTTTATTTCTAACAAATGCTGTCGTCAGCTTTCCTTGCAGGTCCTGCTCCACAAAAGCTCTGCAGCAAACATACAGACATCAAGAACCAGAAAAGTGCTGTAATAAGTCTGTTTAAATTCCAATAATTAAAATAAAATAGACTTTAGATTTAAATAGACTTTGTATTCATTTCTGTAGTATCCTCACCCAAAGCTTTTGATGGCATCATTCCTCTACCTGATAAACACACGTGTGCTCATCTGTCCCTGTAACATCAGACACAAGTTTCCTGAGATTTATGTGCTCAAATCTACATTTACATGTTGATGTGTTAACTCACTTCTTATCCAACACAAATGTTCCTTAATTTATTAACAGTACTAATGGACAAATAAAATAGATTAAACTTATGTGTAGTTACTGTAGATTTATTTATTTACATTATTTTCATTCATGTAATGTAAGCAGTGTTGACAACAGTGAATAACAGCAAAAACACATCACTCATAATAAAAAATCCATCACTCATAAGTCATAATACTTAAAGATGTTCCTGTCAGAGGTTAAATAAACATTTAATACGCATCTTTAAGATGTATATGGTTTAGAATATGTAATTCCACTTCTGGGAATTAAGTTATGTGTGTTTACTAGAGATCCAGTTATCTACATAATACATAATAAATCGTGTTTTACAGTAAAGTCACAACTATAGTGTCTAGCATCTTCACACATTCAGCAGTTTACTCTACAGTAGTTCAACAAATGTGTTTTTGGTTTTCAATACTCACATTTAACAGCATCCGCGTCGCTTTTCTCAAATGTTTGATTATGATGTATCCTCTCCCGTGGCCTCCTGGGATAGAAAAGTATCTATCGAGGAACACTTCAGAATCTGGGCGGAAGTAGTAGGCCATCCGGGAACTCCTCAACTACTCATTTATGATTACTGAGGTTTCTGACATACTTAATTGCTCGCCTACTGCTTTTCCCCTATTATATAGTAGAGAAGTAGGCGGTTTCTGACGCAGCCTGTGTTTGTTTCAGTTATGGCCCCCTTAACATCCTCTGAGTCAGGTGCAACATGTGGTGGTGTATGATAAGTGTCATCAGTGGTGGGTGGATGTAACACATGTGTAGGGTGGGTGTTTGTATCAACAACAGATGTAGTTGTACAAATCTGTTTTGCTGATTTTACCATCTCTTGCATACCTTGGTCGTCAGTCTCTAGCAAAAGTTTACTGGACATGAAGGTGTTGATATGGTCAAAACAAAGCCCACTGTCCTCCAGATCCAGTTCACTGGTGCCATGTCTAGGTGTTGAACCGATAACCTTGGCGATGCGGAACAGTTCATCACCAGGTAAGGAAATTAACTCTCTTTTGATGTCCCACACCAGCTGCTTCCTTGCATGATCTGCCATTATGTTACCCTCTGTCGTCCCTTCCATGGTAGCCTTGACCTAAGAATAAAGACAGCGCCCACAAATTGCCTGGCACACGCACTCTTGTCTCGTTGCTCCGTGGATGTAGCAGGCGCAGGCCTCTAGCCCTAATGCCGCCTGGTCCCTACAGTTCTGGAATCTTTGGATCCGCCTCCCAGCGTCACATGGAGTGGATCCTGGACGAGGGAGACCCGTCAGACAGGATAAAATGAAAAGACTGTGAATGTCACGTCTGCTCTTTCACAACTCCTCTGTTTGTATATTTATTCAGTGCACAATCAATTTCAGAAATCAATTGTTTTTAAAGCTTTGCTTCACATTCTGTTGTGTCTCTTTCTTTCTTTTTCCATCACTTTAAGGTCACTTATCACAATAAATCATATTTTACCATTTTTCTTCAATTTACTCTTTTGTTGACACCTGGACACTCCATAGACATTTTATACACATCAATACCAATATTTATAAAGATTATGGACTTAGAGAGAGAGAGAGAATAAATCTAATTCTCTCTCTCTCTCTCTCTCTCTCTCTCTCTCTATATATATATATATATATACGTAAAAGTGTATATTCTAAATCACTTTCTTCTTAAAAATATTATATATTGTAAATATATTGTATATTGTAAATAATAACACAATTTACTATTTTTTTCCCCTCACAGGAATGGAAGAACACATTAGTGTGCTTTTCTAATCTTCCCTCAGTGCCCGGTCAGCAAGCGTGCCAAACCCGAAAACAGAATGAGCTTCCCCGAGACATTCAACGCTCTATTTTAACACATTAAAGGCAGGGTAGGCAAAAAATTTTGTTCCAAATTTGTTTAAACTTTCTATATATATCCATGCATAATTGCAAGTTGTAAGAACTCTGATAAAAAAGAGTATAAAAATCGAGTGACTCTAGACCGTTTAATCTGTATTAAACACAGCTCATTATTTCCATCCGGGACGAAACATAGGATTGGCTTAGGCGACTGTCACTCTCTCGCAACCATGGCAACCACCCTTTTGACACACATGTCCTGCCCACTTGCGCGCGCACGTTTGATTTGGGGAATTCAAGAGGCATGGATCCAAAACAATGGCAGAGAAACAGCAAGCAAAATTCACAGTACCGGCCTATGCAGTTAGTGAAGGCAAACCAGGCAAAAAAAGGAAGACAGTAACAGTACACGAAAAGGCAACGAACAAAAAGTCTTTGGATAAACAAAGAAATAAAACGCGAGTTAATATCGGCGTGGCTTTCCAGCGATGGCGAGAACTGAGAGCAGGATTGTGCACAGTTTGCACGCATGCATCAATCGCCATTTATCATATATGCATCATATAACAGTGGCAGGTCCCGAGGCAGGCGCGCATAACCACGGAAGGTCCCGAGGCAGGCGCATATAACCACGGAAGGTCCCGAGGCAGGCGCATATAACCACGGAAGGTCCCGAGGCAGGCGCGCATAACCGCGGCAGGTCCAGTGGCAGCTCCCCCTGCCACGCAAAGATTTTACTCCCTCTCAACTGAGGGAACTCAAGGGGCTGGACAGGTAAATCTTTCTTTTTGTATTTTGATCATACATATTTTTTTGTTTATTTTTTCATGAAGCATGTGTCATTAGCACACGTAGCTGCGTAATATAGCTAACATAACATTACTTAGCGAGCCGTAGTAGAGACGATAAATAATCTATAGGCCTAGCTCAAGATGATAGCTATAGTGTTGAATTGTGCATAATTTTGCTTTAGATAACTAAATACATGTTTAACAGATAGTAGGCCTAACCTTACTCCGCATCTAGGAACTTTTTTTAGAACTATATTTACCCTCTGTCTAACTCTTTTACCATGTTCACCTGTAAGATTGCCTGCACGTTTTTTTAGCCTTTGTTTTGTTTTTATATTCTCTACCTATGTTTACTGATGTCTTTATCTTGTATCTGTGTGTGTCGTACACACTTTGTTGTATGTGTGTGTTATTATTTTGTGTCTGCAATGCAGTTGTGAGTTGATATTTGAGTGTATGTTACTCTGTTTATCTGTAGAACAATGTATATGTTATGAATCTTACACGAAATTCATCTTCATCACAGTGTAAATGATGGTAATGGAAAAACGTGTATCATGCAACCTGTTTTTAGCTTTGCCTTATAGATAACTAGCTCGTTAGCGAATCAAAAATATATATTTTAAACTTTACCAATATCAATATGCTAGCTTGATAGTGAGTACTAAAATACATCTTGTTTGTTTATCTTCATAATTATAAAGTTATTTTTATCACATGTGATTCGGACATGATGTCACTACATGCACTGTGCTCCTTCCTCTCCGCTCGTCTCAGGTAAATAATGCGTCTTCCAGCTCAGTGGTCGGAGTCGCGCGTTCATGCGTTTTGGGGGCGTGGCTTTGGAAGGAGCCCAGAAGGGAGGGGGTGGAGTGAATGGAAATAATGAGCTGTCTTTAAAACAGTCGTGAGAGGTCTACAGACACTCGATTTTTATACTTTCTTTTTCAGAGTACTTACATTTTAATTATGTATTGATATATAAATAAAGTTTAAACAAATTTTGAAAAAAGGTTTTTTTATACATTTTTTGCCTACCCTGCCTTTAACTTGAATGATTAAACATGTTATAACTCACACACAATTAATAAAACTATATAGTTAGATATAATGATCACTGGAGCATATTTAGATAATTTTTCTCATATTAAAGAGAGAACATACATTAGGAAAAACAAAATGTCATAAGATAAATCACATTCCACACTTCACATTCATCATACATCATACTAGTGCAATCACTGTTCTATATTTTACAGTTTCCCTTATAATTTCCATGCTTTTACCTGTAAAAACAGGATAAAATGAAAAGACCGGGAATGTCACGTCTGCTCTTTCACAGCTCCTCTGTTGGTATGAGGAAGCATGCCCAGTTCACCAGTCCATTCGTGACTCCCGGGCCAGAATATCAAAATAAGAGTCCTTTTTTTTTTTCTGTCAATATAATATACATTTGTTAATTTGCACACTGGGTGAGTAAATTATCAGGAAAATTATATTTTGTAAAGTGGACTAATCCTTTAACTAGTAGAAATATGTTTAATTAACCTGTATGAATTTCAGTTAATGTATTGGAGATGCTCTATGATTTTACATGATATGTGTATGTTGTCATCAAAACGCGTGCATCAAACAGCTGTAGTAACTCGGATCGGATCAGTCTACAAACACGGTGAGTCATGTCATCCTCTCCCTCAGTCATCTTTTGCACAGTCTGTAACATGTTTAGTGTAGCTCTCTCTGTCAGCGACGAGGGATTTACATGTCATAAATATAGGGAAATAGTCAGGCTGACAGAGAGAATCTCAGAATTAGAGACACGCATCCAAACTTTAATCGAGGATAGTAAGAACGTAGGGGCTTCAGATACTGTTTTGGATGCGACTAGCTTAGTGAACTCTGTACATTGTTCGGTTCCGGCTGTAGAGCCCGCGCAGCAGGGCACTTGGGTAACGGTGAGGCGGCCTAGCCGTGGAAAACACCACTCTTCCGTTCCAGTAAGAACATCAAACAGGTTCTCCCCACTCAGTGACGTACCCACTGAGAATTCTGTTGAAAGTGCCCTAGTCATTGGCGATTCTATTACACGGAACGTGAAAATAGTGACACCAGCCACCATAGTCACATGTTTGCCGGGAGCCAGAGCACCTGACATCAAAGCACATTTAAAAGTGCTGGCTAATGCTAATCGTAAATACTCTAAAATTATTATTCACGTCGGCACAAATGATGTTCGACTTCGCCAGTCGGAGATCACTAAAATTAACATTAAAGTGGTGTGTGAACTCGCATGTACAATGTCAGGAGAAGTAGTTTGTTCTGGCCCTCTTCCTGTTCGTCGGAGTGATGACATAGTTAGCAGATTATCATCACTCAATGGCTGGCTGTCTAAGTGGTGTCCACAGAATAATATAGGTTTCATAGACAATTGGAAATGCTTTTGGGGCAGACCTGACCTGTTGAAAAGAGATGGTATTCATCCGTACCGGGATGGTGCTGCTCTTCTCTCTAGTAATATGGCACATAGTCTTAGAACTAAAACATGACAAACTGGGGCCCAGGACAGGAAGCAGACAGACTAGCTAAACCGACCGTCTGCTAGCTGCCTCACGTTACAGAAGTCAGATAATTCCCAACACATAGAAACTCTCGCACCTAGATATTATCACATAGAGACTGTGTCTGTACCATTATTATTGTATTATTAAACCTCTTATTAAAAAATCTCAACTAGAGCCGAGAGATTTAGTAAATTACAGGCCAATCTCGAATCTACCTTTTCTGTCAAAGATACTAGAAAAGGCAGTTTCAACACAACTGTGCTCCTTTTTAGAAAGAAATAATATCTGTGAGGATTTCCAGTCAGGATTTAGACCATACCATAGTACTGAGACTGCTCTCGTTAGAGTTACAAACGATCTACTCTTATCATCCGATCATGGCTGTATTTCTCTATTAGTGTTATTAGATCTCAGTGCTGCTTTTGACACTATCGATCACAACATTCTTCTAAAAAGACTTGAAAACTATATTGGCATTAGTGGAATTGCTTTGGCATGGTTCAAATCTTACTTATCTGACCGTTATCAGTCTGTAGTAGTAAATGAAGAGATGTCGTATCGATCACAAGTTCAATATGGAGTGCCGCAAGGCTCAATACTAGGACCGTTGCTTTTCACTCTGTACATGCTGCCCTTAAGAGAGATAATTAGGAAGCATGGTGTTAGTTTTCACTGCTACGCTGACGATACTCAGCTCTATATTTCCTCGCGCCCTGACGAAACCTACAAATTCACAAAACTAACAGAATGCATAGCTGACATTAAAAACTGGATGACAAGAAATTTCTTATTATTAAATTCAGAAAAAACTGATATCCTAATCTTTGGACCAAAAACTTCCTCACGAAAAAACCTTGAATACTCTCTAACACTTGACGGGTGCTACATTAAATCTTTGTCCTCAGTTAGGAACCTGGGTGTGCTCTTTGATACCAATCTTTCATTTGAAAGTCATGTTTCCAGTATCTGTAAAACCGCCTTCTTCCATCTAAAAAACATATCTAAATTACGACACATGCTCTCAATGAAGAATGCAGAACAGTTGGTTCATGCATTCATGACCTCAAGACTAGATTACTGTAACGCTCTACTGGGTGGTTGTTCTGCTCGGCTTTTAAACAGACTACAGTTGGTCCAAAATGCGGCAGCTAGAGTTCTTACTAGAACCAGAAAGTATGACCATATTAGCCCAGTTCTGTCAACATTACATTGGCTCCTGTTGGAAATCTCAGAAGCATAGACCAGGAGACTTTGGGATCTCTTGAAGCAGAAGTTACTCTGAGAGAAACACGCTGTGCGTCGCTGTGGTCATCCAAAATCTAACTAAAGCAGTGACTTGGTAGTTCATATACATTCAAGGGGGAGGGATACATAGAGTAGAGGTGTGGACAATCTAAACAAAGGATGCAAATGCAGTACAGGAATCAGATCATTGCTTACATTTCCCAGCCATGATCTAATCATCATAACTGTGTCATTCAAATGCATAGGTGCTAATCCAATCAGTCTGACACTATCACCTATACCTTTACATTATCATAGAGACAAAAGCACTGCTGTATCTTGAGCTTGTCCTGCCAAATGGTCAGGATGTAAGATCCGCAGATCTTAAACGGATTCTTAAATTTGTAATTCCACACTCCCTATTAAACATCGTATAGATTACTTATAAAGCTCTAAATGGTTTCGCTCCCCAGTACCTAAGTGAGCTCTTAATACATTATAGTCCTTCACGTCTATTGCGATCTCAGAATTCAGGCCAGTTGATAATACCCAGAATATCAAAATCAACTGAAGGCGGCAGATCCTTTTCCTATTTAGCACCTAAACTCTGGAACAATCTTCCTAGCATTGTTCGGGAAGCAGACACACTCTGTCAGTTTAAATCTAGACTAAAAACACATCTCTTTGCTCTTGCATACACATAACACATTATCAACACTAGATATACCTGTACATCAGAATAAGAATGGCATCTACGCTAATATCAGTCTCTCTGCTTATCCTGAGGTTTGCCGGGTGCTGGATCCAGGCCGTATCCAGATCAGATGGAGAACCTGTGTCTGGAACTGACTACAACGTAGCCCAGGAGACAATGGGCCTACAGATCCAGTTCTGGCTGCATCTATAATTCAGATTTTTAATCCCCGTATCCGCTTACATATATTTATATATAATCTATTTTTAATCTCAATAATAAAAATGTATAATTCAGATTTTGATCTCCATATCCATTTATGTAAATGGATATGGAGATCAAAAAAGTCTTAGGAGGGGAAAAAACCCCTTGGAAGATATATATAATATATTATATATATCTTCCAAGGGGTTTTTTCCCCTCCTAAGACTTTTTTCCCAGTGTTAGCACGCTGGGTTTTTCTCCTAGGGGTTTTTTTCCACCCCTGGGAGTCAGCCAACATTGGCTTAATGTAGCACCATCTTGTATATGTTACACATTACCACGCTTGCTTGTACAGCTTATTTTTAACCACTTCTCTTTTTTTTCTGTGCTTCTAATATGTAAAGCTGCTTTGAAACAATTACCAATTGTAAAAAGCGCTATATAAATAAATTTGACTTGACTGACTTGACTTGTCATATTATCAGGGGTGCACATAAGTGGTACGCAGGTGCGCATGCGCTGTAAAAATAGACAATGCACACCAGAAAACATGGAGGGAAGCGCTTTTGAGTACCAACATTTTTGAGTACCAACATTTTTGAGGACCGGTTCACAGGGACACGTTTACTTGCTGGAGTAGGATTTTTCTCCATCTCTGGTAAGATGGCAATCATGATGAGTGTGTTCTTATCAGGTGTGCAAGGGATCGCAGTTAAACTGTAATCCGCGCACGGATAAGAGCCAATGGTTCGGCACGCAAGCGATTCGTGACTGCTAAATTTAACCATCACAGAGTGAAAGTTTATCACTTGGACGTATTTTATCTCGCTAATTAACACATTCAAATGATTTTAAAAGCGGAAGAAGAGGCGAAAATCGGGACGAAAAACTGTGCGCGCAGCCTCAACAAGGTAACTTGCATTTGTTACTTTATCTACGGTCGTTAAATCTATAATTGTGAAATAAAGTAGCAGGTAAGATTACATTTATTTGAATGAATTCAAATATAAATGATAATGAGAGAGCGTGCACGCGAGAGAATGTACACATTTTGAATATTGTGATTTTGGAAGAAAAAGTTTATATATATATATATATATATATATATATATATTAATTTCTGCTTAAGTTTTGTATGTTAAATGTAATGGGAAGCTGAAAATTGTCATGTATAAATCATCACCTTTTGTGGAGTGAGAGCAGGACTCTTATTTTGAAAGGTGGACTCATGCAGTGAAGCATTGTCCGCCGGCGCACTCAAAATTGCTGGGGATTTTGGCGACATACACACTTTGGCTCTGGTCTCCTCATTCTTTCCTGTTTTTACAGGTATTTTCTAATCTGCCAACATGGCCTTCTGCATAGGCCCTGTAAGTCGATCCATAAAAACTGATCCTGAGGTCCAACAGAGTGTGGATGCTGATGCAGTGATCCATTAGGTGAGGACGTCAGTGAGAAGAGGGGTCCAGAAAGCTGGTGACTGCATGAATGGCTTAAGGAACTGTGGAAAAGAGGTCATCATGGCTGATTGAGTACGCAAGGGCCTGGTTTGGGACATCAGGAAAAGGCTACTCAACCTGTCCGCTGTTGAACTGTTCCAAGTTGCCAAAAGCATCGGTCCAATACCAGAAAGGGACTTCTCTGAACTTGACGCTGAATATCAAGAGGGCTGTCTTGAATACATCAATGCCTTTATGTACAGCACTCTCCTGCTAGAATCAGAGGACAGAGGTATGACTGAACTTTTGGTTTTACAAGGGACTGTGGAGGCTGTTGTACAAGAGCATGGTGCTGCTGAGCCTTGTCATTGTCATGGTGAGGTTGAGAGTAATGTTGATGTTAATGTATGCCCTGCACCTATTTCACATACACACACCTGTACAGGTCACATGATGACTACAGACACTGTGCATGTAGAATCGCCTGAAAATGCATCTGATCTAGGGAAAGTTAGAGGGTTAGATACAAATCCTAACACCAATCCTACTGACTAAAATAAAGAAAACTAACATGATGCGTGATCTCTCCTCTCCCTCTGAACGAAGTCCAATCTGATAGTTCAGAAAATGAACTGTAACTTATGAATACTAATGACAAAAAAAATGACACTTATGTCTAAAGAAACGTTGAAATGTCGTTTTAAATTGTGCAAGTCAAATCGAAAACAATCATTCTGTGTTTATGTAATCTGTATGAAAAGAGAGCCATGTCAGAAGTCTGTGATTCAGCTCATTATCCGCTAATGCGGCCACGCCCACGGAGCCAGTGCTATTCAGACGCAAATTCAGAGGCAATACATGTATTCATCGTCTCAATCGTGTATTTATTGTCTTGAAAAGTGTTTATTTGGATGTTAAAGCCATGGTTAGCGATCTGTAGAAGACATGCCGTTAGTTCCTAGTTCCTTTTCTTCTTTATATGAATTTGTGGCCTAAAAGTGTACAGAGAGTGCCCTCCGGCTGCCAGTATTAATTAAAAACACCATTCCTGAAATGTCCTCTTCTTCTTTAGAATAATTTGTGGACTAAATGTGCACAGAGAGCGCCCTCCGGCTGCAAGTATGAATTGAAAACACAGTAGCCAGCACTTGTATTGATGACAATAAATATTACTTCTCAGTATAGAAAATTGACATACATATATAAGAATCCATCAATATTTCTCCAAATGTGCATGCTTTTAAGCTAAAAGCCTCTATGAAATGCCATAGAGGTAACATAATTGTTCAGACACTTTGCATCACAGAAATACATTATATTTTAAAGAATATAATAGAATACCATTATTTGAAATTGTAATAATATTTCACAGTATTGCTGTTTATGATGAGCTGAGACATTATTACAGAGGGTTTTTTTCACAGCCTACCTGACTGAAAGGCCTCATTAATATGCAAGTCATTTCAGGTCATTATTATATGATTCTTTTGTCTTCTCAGGTGTAAATCGCCCATTATTCATGATCATTCACGCCTCCATGCATACTGTGTTTCTTGACAAAAAGTGTCCTACAAAAACTAAATCAATATATTGTTTTATATGAAGGGGTAGGCAGCATAATTTTTACATAATTCTGAAGCAAAAACTGTAGTCTACAACCTTCAATACCCAAAAGTCTTGTGAACACAGATTTAATATACTTTTTTTGGCCTTATTTCAGTGACTTAAGTTTTTTGTTTTTTCAATAACCACGCATAAACATTATTCCTTCAAAAATACAAACATGTACATACATGTTCCTCACATATTATTGTAGCCTCCGGGGTTGCCCCAGGTGTGTTGAAGCTGGACAACAGAACTGCACTCATTGTTTTCTCTGTGGCGAAGAGGGGTACCAGGCTTTGGCCCAGTGTAATCTCAATGGCTCAAGTCAGCATGATCGATCTAATCTGGAAGGACAAATACTTAGCCACTGTAGAAGTAAGGCCTCTTGTGGAGCTAATGGGACTGACAGAAAAGTTAGAAGTTTATGCCATCAATGCAGATCTAATACCCTTTGATGGTTGGGCTGTCATTATCATCAACTTAAACGACAACCCCGACCTCCCAATTATTGTACCTTTTCTGGTAAACCACATCCCAATCAAGAGGCCGTTGCTTGGCTTTAATGTGGTGGAAGATCTAATTCAGAGCCAACCAGAGCATTTAGTTCCTAACTTAGTTTCATTGCTCTCCAGCGCCATAGCAGTATCAAGTGAGGAAGCCCAGACCCTGTAAAAAACATTAAAAAGTAACATTAGCGAACTGTTTTCATAGTGATTTTAACAAATCTTTTTTCGGAGAACATAACCGTATACATGAACACAAGATTAAAGGCAACATAAAACAAGTGATTATTTATTACTAAAATACTGTTTACCGTAAAAAAAATACTTACATTTATGGGTTTCTCTGCTCGCTTGGTCGGCCATGTTGGAAATTTATCATACCCCTTCGTCTGAAGTGTGGTCCCGAAAAATCTTTTTTTGAAGGGCTACCTGGCCCTTCCCCCTACCCCTTCCCCTCCAACCAAATGAGAATTGGGACACCCCTACCCCTTCACGTGAACGCGTGAAACAAAGGGGAAGGGGAAAGGGGAAAGGGGGAAGGGGAAAGGGGAAAGGGGGAAGGGGAAAGGGGAAAGGGGAAAGGGGAAGGGGGAATGGGGAATGGGGAATGGGGAATGGGGAAGGGGAAAGGGGAAAGGGGAAGGGAAAGGGGAAGGGGGAATGGGGAATGGGGAATGGGGAAGGGGAAAAGGGAAAGGGGAAAGGGGAAAGGAAAGGGGAAAGGGGAAAGGGGAAGGGGGAAGGGGAAAGGGGAGGGGGAAGGGGTAGAATTAGGATTGGGCCTATATCCAAGACCTTCTGGCAAAAGGGTGGATTGTAAAAAGTCCCCTTACTCCGCCCCTGTAGTCTGTGTTCGAAAACACCCTTTGCCGAGAATTCAAGACCTGACTGATACCATGGGAGGGTATTTTTGGTTTAGCATCCTCGACCAGGGAAAAGCTTACCACCAGGGCTTCATAGCCGAGGGTTCGAGACACATGAACGCCTTTATCACTCTGTGGGGACTATATGAGTGGGTGAGAATTCCATTTGGCCTGTCCAGTGCACCTGCGGCATTCCAGCGCAGCATGGAGGAGATGCTGGACGATTTCAGGGATGAGTGCTGTGCCCCGTATCTTGATGATGTGTTGTGTTATGCCCGGTCATTTGAGGAACATGTAGGAGTGATCCGAAAAGTTCTTCAGACTCTTAGGCGCCACGGAGTAAAACTTAGGCCTGCGAAGTGTGAACTCTTCTGCCAGGAAGTCTGGTATGTGGGTCGCTTAGTGTCGGCCAAAGGAATGAGAATAGACCCTCACGATCTTGACGCAGTGATAGCACTCAAGAGTCACAGACCCCAGACAGTGGGAGAGGTGCAAAGACTCCTTGGATTCCTTGGATATTATCACCCATTCATATAAGATTTTTCACGTGTGGCCAAACCAATCTACAAATTACTCCAGACTCAGCCAGGGGCAGCAATGCATCAGTACAGACAAAGGAAAAGAAAGGGTCCCCAGATGCCCTCCCGAACGCCAGTGGAATGGACCATTGAGCACCAGAAAACACTCGACCTGCTGATTGACATGCTGGTAAATCCACCGGCCTTGGCTTACCCGGATTTCAACCTCCCATTCGTGCTACACACTGATGCATCAGAAAAGGGCCTCTGGGCTATCCTTTATCAGCACCAGGATGGAGGGTTGCAGGTCATTGCCTATAGCTCCAGGACCCTTTCTCCAGCTGAAAAGAACTACCGACTGCATAGTGGGAAGCTGGAGTTTCTTGCATTAAAGTGGGCGGTATGCGAGAAGTTTAGGGTTTTACGCCCCTCACTTTACCATTTACACTGATAATAATCCCTTGACCTATGTTATGAGCACTGCAAAACTGAATGCAGTAGGCCATCGTTGGATAGGTGAACTGTCAGATTTTCAGAACTGTCAGAACCCTAAAGTATGTACACATTTTGAAGATTGTGATTTTGGAAGAAAAAGTTTTTCTATATATATATTTTTTCATTTCTGCTTAAGTTTTGTATGTTAAATGTAATGGGAAGCTGAAAATTGTCATGTATAAATCATCATCTTTTGTGGAGTGAGAGTGGGACTCTTATTTTGAAACGGTGGAACCCTCACAATTGCTGGGGATTCTGGCAACACACACGTTGGCTCTCCTAATTTTTTCCTGTTTTTACAGGCATTCTCTAATCTGCCAACACAGACTTCTGCACAGGGCCTGTAACACCTACCCAGTGAAGCTTTTAGTTTATTTAAAAAAATAAAAAATAAAAAACTAACAAAAAATTAACACTCTGGGCCCTATCTTGCACCCAGCGCAATTGACTTTGTACACCGACGCATGTGTCATTCCTATTTTGCACCCGCGCAAAGCGCGCTTTTCCCTCCACAGAAGCACGTCACTAAACTAGTGAATGAACTTGCGCTCCCTGGGCGGTTCAGCGCAAAAAAGGAGGCGTGTTCCGGCGCAAACAATCCCTGGTGCTATTTTGCTGTTCCATTAAACAATTGCGCCACTGACCAGAAAAAACCTAGTCTAAAGTCAGTGGCGCGTTGCGCGTTGTTCATTATGCTATTTTAAGGGCGCGTGCTTGACCATAATGTATAGCGTGCACAACGCGCATACACTTTGCTCATGTAATCTACACAGATGCAACAGTTATTTTTGCAAATCATATGTTACACTAAAAAAATATTAACACATGAGATGACGGAAATCATTGTGGTGTGCCACGAAGATGTGAAAAAACCTGTTTAACCGACGCTATTTTGGGTGGGTTTCTCCCATCCCCATACAACACAACTTCTCTGTCTTTCACTGCTTTTACAAGAACATCAGTCTCCTCGGCTGTGAACCGCTCCTGGCGTGCGCCTGGTAAATACGCCATAATAATAGCAATCCATAATGGAACTTGCGCACCTGCTTTTAAAGGGAATGTTGGATGACGCTCTGATTGGTTTATTTCACGTTACGCCCAAACCACACCTATGAATAATGAAGCTACTTCAGACCAACCCATTTTAGATTTGCACCGGGCGCAAGAGCCATTTATCCCGCCGGGAAAATAGCAACAGCGCCGAGACCCGCCCACAAAGTTACTTGCGCTTTGCGCTTTGACACTTGCGTTTCAGATCGTTAAAATAGGGCCCTCTGAGGTCTAAAAACGCGTCGGCGCGTTTTGCAGTTTTTTTTTCACATTGCAGCAAAACAGACTTCAAATACTCCGTCATTTTTTTGTCATAGAGACATAAGTAATATATCAATTGAAACTATAGAATGTCTTCTTTTATTTATATACACTCAAAGTAAAAACAAAATGTTGTGCTTTTTGTAAAATAAAGAAAACTAACATGATGCGTGATCTCTCCTCTCCCTCTGAACGAAATCCAATCTGATAATTCTCAGAAAATGAACTGTAACTTAGTGAATACTAATCACAGAAAAAATAAACTTATGTCTAAAAAAACGTTAAGATGTCAGGTTTTAAATCATGTAAGTCAAATCGAAAACAAACCTTCTGTGTTTATGTTATCTGTATGAAAAGAGAGCCATGTCAGAAGACTGTGATTCAGCTCATTATCCGCTAATGCGGCCACGCCCACGGAACCAGCGCTATTCAGACGCAAATTCAGAGGCAATACGCATTCATCATCTCAATCGTGTTTTTATTGTCTTGAAAAGTGTTTATCTGGATGTAAAAGTCATGGTTAGCGATCTCTAGAAGACATGCAGTAACTTCCTGTTTACTTTTCTTATATGGATGAATTTTAGATGAGTTTTTGTTTCTTTAGCGCCCTCCTGCTGCTGTATGAATTGGAAACTCCATTCATGGAATAGCCTCTTCTTCTTTTAGATGAATTTGTGGACTAAAAATGCATAGAGCGCCCTCCGACTTCAAGGATGAATTGAAAACACCAGCGCTCATAGTAATGACAGTGAATATTAAATAAAAATAACTCCTCTGTATAGAAAATTGACATAAGCATATGAGAATCCAATATTTCTCCAAATGTGCATGCTTTTAAACTAAAAGCCTATATTCAGACTCTTTGCATCACAGAAATACATTATATTTTAAAGTATAATATAAAACCATTACTTTATATTGTAATAATATTTTTCTGTATGTTTCATATATCATAATGAGCTTGAGACATCACAGAAGGTTTTTTTTCACAGCCTACCTGACTGAAATGCCTCATTAATATGCAAGTCATTTCAGCTCATTACTATCCAATTCTTTTGTCTTCTCAGGTGAGAATGGCCCATTTTCAGTGGTGATTCACGCCTCCTCGCATACTGTGTTTCTTGGCAAAAAGTGTCTTACAAAAACTAAATGAATATATTGTTTTATATGAAGGAGTAGGCAGCATAATTTTTACATAATTCTGAAGCAAAAATTCTAGTCTACAACCTCCAATACCCAAAAGTCTTGTGAACACAGATTTACTATACTTTTTTTGGCCTTATTTCAGTGACTTAAGTTTTTTGTTTTTTCAATAACCACGCATAAATGTTATTCCTTCAAAAACACAAACATGTACATACATGTTCCTCACATATTATTGTAGCCTAGTTTGTGCTGAATACAGTGTAATGACACTTTTTCCATTAATATGTTTATGAAGAACTGAAAAAAGCACAAATGTCAGAGCATGTCAAAACTTCTCCAGGCCCCAAATCAGCCTCAGACTCCAGAGGGTTAAAAACTTTTAAAATTAACCAGGCAGTGGTTGAAATTCAGCTGCTGAATGTCTGTGTGTCTGCAGCGTGCACGCAGTTTCTTTCTTGGAAAAGATATAGGCCTAGACATAGCTTATAAAGTACCAACCTTCCATTAATTCAGATCACTGAATTAATTCCTCTTTAGCGTTTACTTGGGCTTGAACGGACACATACACAAAATTAAATCAAAATACCTGTCTTGTCATGTATTCTCTCGGTTATGTCATAAGTGAACAGTTGAGAAAGAAACCGGATGTGTGTCAGTTATTCGGTCCATGCTTTCCTTCTTGAAGTGACAGCAGCCTTATATTCTTCATTAATGTTAGTAAAAAAACAAAAACAAAAACAAAAAAAAACATTATCATCATCTACCATGTTCGAGAGAAAAGAAGATAGTGAGGAGAGCAGTCAGGAGGAAAGTGATGAGGGCAGCTTTTAGGATAAGCATTTCGTGTAAAGTGTGAGTACCAAGCAACCTCCAGGTGCTCCCTTGAGAACCAGACCAAAAAAGTGATCTGCACCCCTGTATATTATCACTCTTTATGCGGTGTGCATGGCATGGAATACTGTATCCCACAATGCAGTGCACACAACTCAAGAAACTCAAAGTAAAATCCACTGCAGTTTTCAATATTTTCTTTCATTGTTTGAGCAGACATCCATTTGTATTTCTGAGAACTGCATGTGGCATGTTGAATTAAAAATTGCATGCAATGAGCTCATGCTACTGTTGTAAATCTTTATTGTTGCATAATGTATACCCTAGTGAAAAAAAAGTATACTAAGTATACTTGCAGCAAGACTAATTATTAGTATATTTCAAGTGTGTTAATGATTAGTTCATTTAAAGTGTGTTATTTTGAAACAATTAATTTTGTACTAAGTATATTTAAGTTGAAATTAAGTAGTATTAAAATACAACTTCAAGTATACTTAGTACACTTTAAGTATATGTCTGTGTAGGGACTAATTACATGCTTGATTAGTGATATTAAAGTGTACTTAATTTGTGTTAATAAGTATACTTTACTTGTGTTACAAGTATATATATTTTTGTTACAATATAAGTTGCATTATAAATATACTTTATTTGTGTTATAAGTATACTTTATTTCTGTTATGAGTACACTTTGTGTTATAAGTACACTTTATTTGTGATTTAAGTACATTACAAAATAATTATGAGTGTCTTCACCTTTGGCTTATTCCAAATTCTAAAAATTACACACTTTGCAGTCAATAACAATACACTTTGTAATTACTTATACTTTGTATAATATATTCAACATTTGAAGCGGATCAAAACCTTTAATCAAAGTTGTCCTAACTTTTTTGATCCACTTCAAATGTTGACTACTGTACTTTGAATTACATAATCTCAGACAATACAGTTGTGCTACTATTTAAATACAGTTTAATACATTTTGCAATGCATTTGTTTTCAAGGCCATTCAATTAAATAAAATATAAGAACATCACTAATGAAGAGACATATTTCATTGACAAATCCAATAGTTTTTATTTAAACTTAATATAGATTCAGCATAACTTACCATGTTTTTCATTAAAGAAAAAACAAATATTGGACCAATGGTGACCCTCTATACACAAATACAAATTACACATTATATTCCATGTTCTGTGAGCTTCTCATTGTGTCTGATGGCACAATGATGACCGCAGAGACTCGTGAAGAACAGCATATGTTGACAGAATATGCCAAAGATATAAGACACTTTATATGTTCAACCCTTTATTCACGCAGGGCTCTCAAGTTTTGAAATGAGTTCAGAGTGAGATTTCGGCGGCGACGGGGGTTTGGGTGGGGACGGGGGTCTTATATGAAAAATGACACATTCGTTCAAATAAAAAAATATTTATTTAATTCAGCATTTTTGTGTGTATGTGAGTGAGTGAGTGTGAGAGATAGATAATGGTAATATAATTATACACATTATATTGTTGTTTTTCATCAACATTGTAATGTGAAACAATATATGGTAACCATATTCCGACTCTAGTGTACCTTATATGTACGTTACGTTCGGCACGATAACTGGCGCGCTCTGCTTTACTAGTGTTTTTTCCCGCTCGCTGCTTGAGCCTATAATGCTTTTGTTCTTTAGGCCTATATTTTTTGTTTACACATATAGTTTAATGTTTTAAACTGAATGAAAACCTTAAGATAAAACACAAACTTGTTGTGTATATTACCTAATCATAAGTTTGTTCAGGAATGGTGACGACAACTTGAATAAAAAATAAAAATTCATTTTCTGTTGGTGGTGCGTGGCAGGGCCTTCTGAACTCTATGGGGAACTCGCTTGATTCCTCTAATAGCGGCGCAACTTGTGCATTATCCTGGAGATTTCTCTGCGTGAGAAATACAAGGTGTGGCGTGTGAGCGTGTGAACAGGTTGAAATGCGTGTGTCTCACGCCCAATGCGTGAGACTTGAGAGCCCTGATTCACGATTACAATAGTCTGTCTAAATCCTACATTGAACCAATAATATTTTTGAACAGTAAATGAGGATTAGCAGCAGGAACTGTATCAGAATGGCATGTCGATATTTTAGGTACATAGTCAAGCATAAAACACTTTATGAATTAATATCGTACAGAATACACTCTAAAAACTCCTGGGTTATTTCTTTAACCCATTTTCTGGGTTATTTGTGTTGGGTTAAAATTATGGGTTATTTTTTCAGAGAGTAACCATTTTCTGGGTTATAGGGCTAATATTTTGACCCAATTCCTGGGTTGTTTGGGTTTCTGGGTTATTTTTCAAAGAGTAACCCATGTTCTGGGTTAACGCCCCTTCCCCCCGCCCTCGCTGTTGTTCTGGAATTTTCTCACAACAGTCGTTTGAAATAACCGTCGCTTCGCGCTCGATCCGTTTTGGCCTGTGCTTCATCGGTGCAACTTCATCTATATTCAAGGTAAGAGAGTATTTTCAGTGTTGATGTAATGTTAACTTTTCTGTGTCCATGTCCCCGTTGCTAGTTTAGCACCATCTGTTGAAAAAATGACCATGGCTTACCGTGGTAATTCTGTGGTTAGCACGTAGCCGCCCACGGATATCGCGACAACATCTAACTAGTTTAAAGTCCGTGTAAAGTCAAAATAAATATGTGTTTTGAGTTTGTCAGACTAAATAAGAAAGTGTTATTAACCACCCAGCCAAATTTGAATGATTAAAAATAACGATAAGTTCATGAAATTAGGTGTCAAAATGGTTGTGCTTTTTACACATCGAGAAACGTATGATCTATTTAATGTGTTTAGAAGAAAATGACTGAATTCACTTTACACGGTCTTTAAATTCTATTTTTCATAAACTGTGCTGTACTTATCTCATTGTTATAATACTGGTAATAATACGATAAGCACAGTGCAGCTAGTGGCGACTTCATGCCGCGTTAAGGGGTCGAACACCGGACGAGAAGCGCATGCGTGTTTGCGCCGCGTCTTAGGACAACTCAAGGTCTCGCGTACTTTCTCAGTTTATGGCCAGCAATATTGTTATGTTTTAGGACATTATGAAATTAAGATAATGTCAGTAGTATGTTATGATTGTACTGTATAATTAAATACAACCGTTGCTGAGTCTGCAGTCTGAACACTTTACCTCAGAGCGTCCGTTAACTGAATGAATTGAGAATATCACCTGAAAATCCAATAACATCAGCAATTTTCATTCAAGCAGCTGATTTCTGTAAATTAATGTAAAACTAAATTTATATTGCAGCACATGGTGAAGTCAGTATATACATTAACGACGATTTGAGACAAATAAATGTAAATTTAATATAAATCGATGTACATGGCGCTCTGTGGCTCAGCAGGATTTTGAACAAGGTCCTGAGCCGCCGCGGACAGACGCCGAAAGGCGCCGCCGGTGTGTGTACTCTCATAGAGAATAATGTGTTCGAATTTTAAATACGCTTCTCTTCCGGTGTGCGACCCCTTTAGCCGCGGCTAGAGCGACGAGGCTACACAATAGTTATAACTCAGCTGCGCTGTGCTTATCATATTATACAGTGCCCTACTGTCTTAAGTAGTGAGAGTTAAAGAAGCGTTTCAAGTCTTCAAATTGTTGCTAACCTCTATTGCTATGTTTTCTTCAGGTCATTATAAATGGACAGCTTTGTCGCTGATAAGCTAACTGAGTGGCGGATGTCTGGGCTGATAGAGAATTTTAGAGGTGAGCGTTTTTACTCTTTTAAGGGATAATTCACCCAAAAATGAAAATATGATGTTTATCTGCTTACCCCCAGGGCATCCAAGATGTAGGTGACTTTGTTTCTTCAGTCGAACACAAATGATGATTTTCAACTCCAACCGTTGCAGTCTGTCAGTCTTATAATGCGAGTGAATGGTAACACAATTTATAAGAGTCAAAAAATATGCTTAGACAAATTCAAACTGAACCTCTGCGGCGCGTGGACGACACATTGATGTCCTAAGACAAGAAACGATCGGTTTGTGTGGAGAAACCTAAGCGATTGCTGAACGCAGTTGGACATAGTGGTGTTTTAGAGGTAAAAAATTATATAAATACTGTTCGGTTTCTCGCACAAACCGATCGTTTCGTGTCATAGGACATCAATGTGTCGTCACAAGCCGCAGGGTTTAATTTGGATTTGTCTAAGCATATTTTTTGACTCTTATAAATTGTGTTACCATTCATTCGCATTATAAGACTGACAGACTGCAACGGTTGGAGTTAAAAATCATAATTTGTGTTCTACTGAAGAAACAAAGTCACCTACATCTTGGATGCCCTGGGGTAAGCAGATAAACATCAAATTTTCATTTTTGGGTGAACTATCCCTTTAACTGCCCTCATATCATCTCTATACCTAAATATTTTTCTTGAATATGGCTTAAATGTGTCAGTGTAAGATTTTGTGACAGTCACAACTTCTTTGACAGTGGGGAATGCATCTCTATAATAACCCTTATAGTTAAAAGATACTTGTGCCTTGTCTTTAAGCTGTTATGCATAATAATGGGCCAGATATTCACCTTTGCATTAATGTCATTATTACACTTGTTAATGAAAGAAAAGATGGACAGTATAGACTGTCATTCACACAAAATGGGTAATGCTGCAAAAGAACCACATTAGTTAACTAGCAAATTTGGCCACGTTTTTTTTTTTTTTTTTTTTTTAAAAAAAAAAAAAAAAAAAAAAACAGCATTCCCTTAAGAGTGATTATTTATTAGCTTGATAATCAAAGAGTGTCTGGTGAGTGGTTCACAATTGTCTCGACTTATTAACAATACTCATGTTGTCTTGTTTTCTGTCTTTCAGGTGAAGACATAGATGAGGAGGCATTTCTTCTCTTAGATGAGGACACTATCAAAAATCTTGTCCCTCAAGTTCAATCCAGTTATTGAATGTTGTCAAATGTTTGAGAGAAAATGAGTTGTTTATTTTTCTATTTTTTCTAATGTCTAATGTTATTACAGTGTGACCTAAGATAAATAGGTCCAAGTGTGTAGAGTTTAATTTAATTTAATGCAATAAAAATGTAAAAGTGCTTGAAGTGTGTAAGTTTCTGAAGTTTTATTTTCTGAAATAAGGCATACTGGCATAGTAACCCAAGTTAGGTTATTTTTGACCTTTGACCTTTGGTTAAAAAGGGACCTACTAATTTCTGGGATATTTCAACCCAGATATTGGGGTTGTTCTTTTGACCCAAAAGTTGGGTTATATTAACTACAATTTTGGGTTATTTTAACCCAAAAATTTGGGTCAGGTATTTAACCCAGAAGTTGGGTCAAAAAGAATAACCCATTTTTCTGGGTTGAAATAACCCAGAAATTAGTTGGTCCCTTTTTAACCCAGGATTTGGGTCAAAAATAACCCATTATGGGTTATTTTTGACCCAGGAGTTTTTAGTGTGTACGGGCCGATTTGACCAATCATATGAATGTTTTGGTGCTGCATACAAACATGTGCCATAAACAACCACACACAAACTCAAAAAGGAGATATCAAGCCGAAATATCGCTCTCCGTTTGTTAAAAAAAATAAATAAATAAAGTTTGTTAACTGGTAGACTACAACTCGTCATTCTACAGAAATGTCCACTTTTCTGTCCCTAGACTTTACAGAAATATTACACTTGAAAAACACTTTAGGATTACAATTTGTTTAAATTTTAATATGAAACAATATGTTATTTGAACAATTAAACCTTCTTGAGCCATCAATGTGCCAATATTTGTTTTTTAATTAATTCTAAAAATTCCAAGCACCACAGAAGTGCTCGTCCCCACAGTCATGTACAGAGGGAAAGTACTTTATTTTGAGCTCAGAAACAGGTTTTTCTACCATTTTAATTTCAATAATGTATGCATAACTATCAAATATATAATGTAAATAACATAAAAAAACCAAATGCCAAATAAATATTATAAAATATATAATGAATGTAGTTGTCCCCTGGTGTTGTGTCACTGGTGTTACCTTTAACAAAAATCTCTTATTTTGAAAGAAAAAGTCACACTGATGGCATCACTTGACTTCCTTCTTCCTGTTTCCTGAAGATCAATGAAGAAAGGCAAATGAAAAGTCCACTATCTCTTTTCAATTATCAGAAATTTTAATTAGAAAATCATAATTTCATACGAAGCTTTTAGTTGAAGTCACTGGTGTGACCTACTTTATTGCTAGGGAATTATAAAAAAAACTAGAATACAAATGGATTAAACTACTTGATTTAGTGAATATATCATGGTTTACAACATGTGGGTTGACACCTTGCAGCAGCCATTTTGTAAAATGCATTTTTCATGAAAATTGTTACTGGTGTTACTGTCACTGGTGTTACCTTTTTATGAAATTGTCACTGGTGTTACCGTCACTGGTGTTACCCATTTATAGATAAACTTTATTTAAAGCTATTCATTTAGTTCTTTTGCATAAAATAGCACTAAGATTACATGATTATAACTTTTCTTTCTCATTGTTAATTCTCCCTTGGGCAGATATGGCTAAATTAAGGGTATTTGGCTAAATTCAGTGCAGTGACTTTACAGACAGCGTATTTTACAGACAGTTTTAAAATGTTGTTTATGATCTTTTTCTGACTGTTTTCACTAAGTGTCAAAGATAAGTCTTTTATTGTACACCAAATGTAAAAATTTAGTCCAATCTACTTAATTATAGGTGAAAAATTAAGGATCTTTGGTCCTACGTATACGTCACTGGAGATTCATTTTGTCACTGGTGTTACTGTTTTTTGTCTGTCACATTAAATAAAATGTGTCATATGTGACATGATAATAATTTTACATCCATTGAATTCTGCTACACTCAAGAATTAAGATTTAAAGGATTGCATCATTACTTTTCATAACTGTTTTTCCAAAATTTTCATTGTTATAGCAAATACATGGTTGCGAAATTGAATTATTATCATTCAATCACACTTTTACTTAACCTGATTAAAATAAAAAACACATAATCTCCTTATTTTTTGCATTATCATTATTATTCTGTAAATCTGACTGCATGTGCTGAAAAAAAAAAGAGAAATAAT
Source organism: Chanodichthys erythropterus (assembly GCF_024489055.1). Taxonomy (NCBI): domain Eukaryota; kingdom Metazoa; phylum Chordata; class Actinopteri; order Cypriniformes; family Xenocyprididae; genus Chanodichthys; species Chanodichthys erythropterus. Next base: position 42,238,429 of record NC_090231.1, read on the forward strand.
TTCATAAAAATGTTTAAAAATGCCAGAGAAGTAAGGTAACACCAGTGACAAAAAAGGGGACATGCAGTCTTTAAATAAATGTACAAAAAAATTTAAAAATCATTAAGCTGTCATTTATGTGTATTCATAAAGTCAAAGTGTAATATAATAATGTGGTCTAAGTTTAAATGTTAGAAAAAGAAATACATTTTAAGACATTTTGTCATACCAAAAGTGGACGTTTCTGTAGAATGACCCAGCAGCACTTTTCTCCGGTTCTTTCAGGATCGCGTAGGCCATTAGATTAGCCGGTTGTCGTCGCCATCACGGTCAGGCTGCATATGTCACTTGATTGAACTGGTCATAATCCCCAAGATTGAGCGATGTATTGCGCTTTCAGTGTTTTATTGAATAAATTAAACATTGCGACATTATACTTCACCTGAGTGACTGAGAGAGGGGATTCAGATGACGACCGTGACGTCAGCAGCTCTGATTGGCTGAAGGCAGTGAGCAACAAAATCTGATTGGTCACAGACCAAGTTGAAGAGACATTTGAATTCCGATAAGTTTAACCACTCAACATATTTTTTTCGCATTACTTGTGCTTCTGGTGTGTTGCTTAATATAGATTTGTGTGTACGATTGTAAAATGATTCTGCCAGTGTGAACTTAATAAACATTTACCTATATTTGGAAATTGTATAGACTACACTGCATATATTAAATGGGCTTGTAATGCATTCATACTGAAATAAATAGCACAAGTAATATAATGAATTCCAAGGATGAAGAAGTAAACTTAAAAAATATACTCAAATTTAACATTAGATACACTACAACTCCAGGATATTAAATAATGTATTTCTAAAATATACTTTCAGTGCATTGTTACAATGATCATTTTCAGCACACTGTTAAAATATACCTCAAATATATTTTTAGTGCAAATAAATACACTTTTAAAAAATAAACTGAACTTACACTTCAAGTATATTTTTCTAAAATATATTTTTTATAAAATATACTAAAGTACAATTATTTTAAAGTGTGTTAAAAGTTGCATTGTGAAAATATGATACTAATATACTTTTTATATATTTAATGATAGTACATTTTTTGTTAGTATATTTGCAGTGTACTATAGAAAAAGGGAATATATTTAAAATACAATAAAGTATACTTTTTTTTTTTTACTAGGGTATTTTTAAGATTCTTAATTTTGTTTTAGAGGTCTCCTAGAATAGGTTTACATGCATCCAAGGTCAAAAAAACGAATCTTCCTAATCTTAAGATCTTAATGAAGACCTTAATATTCTCATAATATACAAACCCGATTCCAAAAAAGTTGGGACACTGTACAAATTGTGAATAAAAACAGAATGCAAATGATGTGTACCTTTCAAATTTCAATATTCAACATAGATGACATATCAAATGTTTAAACTGAGAAAATGTATAATTTTAAGGGAAAAATAAGTTGATTTCATGGCATCAACACAAAAAAGTTGGGACAAGACCATGTTTACCACTGTGTGGCATCCCCTCTTCTTTTTATAACAGTTTACAAATGTCTGGGGACTGAGGAGACAAGTTGCTCAAGTTTAGGAATAGGAATGTTGTCCCATTCTTGTCTAATACAGGCTTCTAGTTGCTCAACTGTCTTAGGTCTTCTTTGTCGCATCTTCCTCTTTATGATGCACCAAATGTTTTCTATGGGTGAAAGATCTGGCCTGCAGGCTGGCCATTTCAGTACCTGGATCCTTCTTCTACGCAGCCATGATGTTGTAATTGATGCAGTGTGTGGTCTGGCATTGTCATGTTGGAAAATGCAAGGTCTTCCCTGAAAGAGACGACGTCTGGATGGGAGCATATGTTGTTCTAGATCTTGAATATACCTTTCAGCATTGATGGTGCCTTTCCAGATGTGTAAGCTGCCCATGCCACATGCACTCATGCAACCCCATACCATCAGAGATGCAGGCTTCTGAACTGAGCGCTGATAACAACTTGGGTTGTCCTTGTCCTCTTTAGTCCGGATGACACAGCGTCCCAGTTTTCCAAAAAGAACTTCAAATTTCATCTGACCACAGAACAGTTTTCCACTTCGCCACAATCCATTTTAAATGAGCCTTGGCCCAGAGAAAACGCCAGCGCTTCTGGATCATGTTTAGATATGGCTTCTTTTTTGACCTATAGAGTTTTAGCCGGCAACAGCGAATGGCACGGTGGATTGTGCTCACGACAATGTTTTCTGGAAGTATTCCTGAGCCCATGTTGTGATTTCCATTACAGTAGCATTCCTGTATGTGATGCAATGCCATCTAAGGGCCCAAAGATCATGGGCATCCAGTATGGTTTTCCAGCCTTGACCCTTACGCACAGAGATTGTTCCAGATTCTCTGAATCTTTGGATGATATTATGCACTGTAGATGATGATAACTTCAAACTCTTTGCAATTTTTCTCTGAGAAACTCCTTTCTGATATTGCTCCACAATTTTTCGACGCAGCATTGGGGGAATTGGTGATCCTCTGCCTATCTTGACTTCTGAAAGACATTGCCACTCTGAGAGGCTCTTTTTATACCCAATCATGTTGCCAATTGACCTAATAAGCTGTTCCTTACATGTACATTTAACTTTTCCGGCCTCTTATTGCTTCTTGTCCCAACTTTTTTGGAATGTGTAGCTCTCATGAAATCCAAAATGAGCCAATATGTGGCATGACATTTCAAAATGTCTCACTTTCAACATTTGATATGTTATCTATATTCTATTGTGAATAAAATATAAGTTTATGAGATTTGTAAATTATTGCATTCCTTTTTTATGCACAATTTGTACAGTGTCCCAACTTTTTTGGAATTGGGTTTGTACATTGCACAACACCTTATTTCTCAGAGTCTGAAAACAGTAAATTTAAAGATTCAGTCTCTCTTAACTTCTCTTTTCCACAAGCTTCCTCTGCTCTGATTTGTCAGATGATTTGTGATTGTTCCGTTTACATTGCACGTCAGAAATGAAACGCCTATTACCATATCTGAATTCCAGGTCTGGAGGCTTCCTCAGTGCTTGATGCACAGTGATACGAATGATGGTGTCAGTTTTACCATATAAATTCCAGCACGAGTCCTCTTACTTTTGAAGTGCAGCAAAGTGGATCTGCAGTGCAGAAACTACAGTGTTTGAGGGCGGGTCAAAATAGACGTTGTTCGTGGGGAACCAATTTGTTACTCTGTTACATAGATATGTAACTCATTTTTGCAGTTCAGAATCTCTCTTTTCGGAGACTAGAACTTTGTTATTCACTTTGATCTTTTAAAACTTTGCAGACCTTTTACATTCACAAAAACTACATTACACATTTCATGAAAGGTAATATTCGAAAAAGCATAATGGGGCACTTTAAAAAACAGTAGGAAATACACTAGTATTTCATGCACATATTCTGCACATATTCAGAAGTATCTCTACACCAATAATATTGAAATGTAGAAGCGCAAACCACTTTTTATTCCTCTGGAACTTAATGAAAATATGACTTTAGTCGCTGCAGATAATATCATGTCTAACAGTGGCCAGGCTTCAACTCATCGCCCAGGTGCATGGCCACCTCAGTCCAGGGTGAGTCTTCGGTTTTTAGGGATTGACCCAGTCGAGGCAGATCCAGCACACTGAAACACTGGAACTACCTGAGATTGTGTTGCTGTTTGGTGTTCACCATCTCCTGCTGTTTGTCTTTTTGCCACATGGCATCAACCTGTTGCACAAACAAATTTGTGTTCATGTGCATATCTGACTTCACACTATGAAAAAATTCTACATATTTCAAATAAAAAACAAAATTTCAGTTGCTGCCCTAAATCACATTGGCTTACAGGAACACTCCACTTTTTTTGAAAATAGGCTCATTTTCGAACTCCCCTAGAGTCAACATAATGCTAGCAAAATGCTAACATGATTAGCATGTTGCTAGCATAATGCTAACACCCTTAGCATGCTGCTAGCATGTTTTTAGAAAGATGCTAATCATGTTAGCATTATGCTAGCAACATGCTAACATGATTAGCATAATGCTAGCATGATGCTAGCATGATTACCATGTTGTTAGCATGTTTTTAACAAGATGCTAACATAATTAGCATGTTTGCTAGCATGATGCTAACATGATTAGCATGCTACTAGCATGATGCTAACACAATTAGCATGTTACCAGCATTATGCTAACACATTTTTACTAGTTTGTGTCATGTTTAAACCCTAAGCTAATCACTATTAGCATGTAGCTATTCACTGATAGCATGTGTAGCATGTTGGAAGTCCAGTTTGCTAGCATGAGTCAAAAGATGAGAAGATAGATAGATAGATAGATAGATAGATAGATAGATAGATAGATAGATAGATAGATAGATAGATAGATAGATAGATAGATAGATAGATGAGAAGTGATAGATGAGAAGAAAGATAGATTGATAGATAGATGAGAAGGGATAGATAGATAGATTTAGTTTGATAGATAGATAGATAGATAGAGATAAATAGATTAGAAAGAGAAATAGATAGATAAATAGATAGATAGATAGATTAGAAAGAAAAATAGATAGATAGATAGATAGATAGAGAGATAGAGAGATAGATGAGAAGTGATAGATAGATAGATAGATAGATAGATAGATAGATAGATAGATAGATAGATAGATAGATAGATAGATAGATAGATAGATAGATAGATGAGAAGTGATAGATGAGAAGAAAGATAGATTGATAGATAGATGAGAAGGGATAGATAGATAGATTTAGTTTGATAGATAGATAGATAGAGATAGATAGATTAGAAAGAGAAATAGATAGATAGATAGATAGATAGATAGATAGATAGATAGATAGATAGATAGATAGATAGATAGATAGATAGATTTAGTTTGATAGATAGATAGATAGATTAGAAAGAGAAATAGATAGATAGATAGATAGATAGATAGATAGATATTAGATAGAATGGAAGTTTGAATGAGTCTCAATGGATTAGAAATAGTACATAGAATGGCAGCTAATAGAGTCTGATGAGCCTCTCCAACTGTCAAAATTTGAATTTTGACAGTTGGAGTTTGAATAGTCTTGGCTCATTTGAACATTCCGTCAATGAAAGTCAATGGGATTTTTTTAGGAAAACCGTGAGTCTGATCAGTCTGAAAAGATATAGCAACCCGAGTCAGAACAGTCTGAAGGTCTAGTCCGAGTTTGGTGGTTGTAGCTTGAACAGTCTAGGAGGAGATGCATTTAGAAATTTTAGTCTAAGAAGAAGAACTAGATTAAAAAGTTTGTTGAGACAAACTTTAAGTTGGCTTGAAAAAGCCTAGCCTGAAAGTTTAAAGTAGTTTATAAAGTTTAAAGTTTGAAAGTTTTCAGTTTGAAAGTTTCAGTTTTAGTTTAGTAGTTTTGATAGATAGATAGTCAGGGAAAGGTGGTTGCTAGGATTTTACTATGCGGTTGCTAAGGTACTTAGGATGGTTGCTAGGCTGTTGCTATGTGGTTGCTAGGGTACTCGGGGTGGTTGCTAAGGTGTTGCTATATGGTTGCTAGGGTACTCGGGGTGGTTGCTAGGGTGTTGCTATATGGTTGCTAGGGTACACAGAGTAGTTGCTAAGGTGTTGCTATGCGGTTGCTAGGGTACTCTGGGTGGTTGCTAGGGAGTTGCTATGGTAACCTGGGTGGTTGCTAAGGTGTTGCTAGGGTGTTCTGGGTGGTTGTTAGGTGGTTGCTATGGTAACCTGGGTGGTTGCTATGATGTTGCTAGGTGGTTGGTAGTTGTCACAGATGGTTACTATGGAGTTTTTATGGAGTTTTTATAGTTATTAGCATGTTTTTAGCCCACTTTAGCACTTAGCTAATCACTATTAGCATGTAGTTATTCACTGCTAGCATGTGTAGCATTTTGGAAGTCCAGATTGCTAGCATGAGTCAAAAGAGCCAACAGCCATGTCTCTACGATGTTCTGATGCAGAGATATAAATCTTGCAAAACGGTTGCTAGGGTACTCTGTTTGGTTGCTAGGGAGTGGCTTGGCAGCTACCAATGATGATACTCCAAAGGCTGCTTGACAATATAAACCAACCCCCATGTCTGTACGATGTTCTGATGCAGAGATATAGATTTTGCAAAACGGTTGCTAGGGTACTCTGTTTGGTTGCTAGGGAGTGGCTTGGCAGCTACCAATGATGATATTCCAAAGGCTGCTTGACAATATAAACCAACCTCCATGTCTGTACGATGTCCTGATGCAGAGATATAGATTTTGCAAAACGGTTGCTAGGGTACTCTGTTTGGTTGCTAGGGAGTTGGTTGCTAAGAAGTGATAGATAGATAGATTTAGTTTGATAGATAGATAGATAGATAGATAGATAGATAGATAGATAGATAGATAGATAGATAGATAGATAGATAGATAGATAGATGAGAAGTGATAGATAGATAGATTGATAGATTTAGTTTGATAGATAGATAGATAGATAGATAGATAGATAGATAGATAGATAGATAGATAGATGAGAAGTGATAGATAGATATATATAGATGAGAAGTGATAGATTTAGTTTGATAGATAGATAGATAGATAGATAGATAGATAGATAGATAGATAGATAGATAGATGAGTTTGAATGAGTTTCAATGGATTAGAAATAGTACATAGAATGGCACTTGAGTCTAATTGAGTTTTTGAGTCTAATAGGCTTCCGTAGTTTAAATTTGAATTTTGACAGTTGGAATTTGAAAGTCTTGGCTCATTTGAACATTCCGTCAATGAAAGTCAATGGGATTTTTCCGAGCTTTAATAGTCATTTTTAGGAAAACCGTAAGTCGGATCACTTAGAAAAGATATAGCACACTTGGTCAGAACAGTCTTAAGGTTTGAGCCGAATTTAGTAGTTCTAGCTTTAAAGCTCTAGGACGAGTTAGTGTTAGAAATTTTAGTCTCAGAAGAAGAATAATAACTAGATAAAAAAGTTTGAGGACAAACTTTAAGTTGGCTTGAAAAAGCATAGCCAGAAAGTTTGAAGAAGTTTTAAAAGTTTGAAGTTTGAAAGTTTAAGTTTTATTAGATAGATAGATAGATTGGTAATTGTCACAGATGGATACTATGGAGTTTTTATAGAGTTATTAGCATGTTCTTAGCCCACTTTAGCACTTAGCTAATCACTATTAGCATGTAGCTATTCACTGCTAGCATGTTGAAGTCCAGATTGCTAGCATGAGTCAAAAGAGCCAACCGCCATGTCTCTACGATGTACTGATGCAGAGATATAGATTTTGCAAAACGGTTGCTAGGGTACTCTGTTTGGTTGCTAGGGAGTGGCTTGGCAGCTACCAGCGATGATACTCCAAAGGCTGCTTGACAATATAAACCAACCCCCATGTCTGGAAGATGTTCTGATGCAGAGATACAGATTTTGCAAAATGGTTACTAGGGTACTGTTTGGTTGCTAGGGAGTGACTTGGCAGCTACCAGTGATGATACTCCAAAGGCTGCTTGACAATATAAACCAACCCCCATGTCTGTACGATGTTCTGATGCAGAGATATAGATTTTGCAAATTGGTTGCTAGGGCACTCTGTTTGGTTGCTATGGTGTTGCTATGCAGTTGCTAGGGTACTCGGGGTGGTTGCTAAGGTGTTGCTATGCGGTTGCTAGGGTGTTGCTATGCGGTTGCTAGGGTACTCGGGGTGGTTGCTAGGGTGTTGCTATGCGGTTGCTATGGTACTCGGGGTGGTTGCTAAGGTGTTGCTATGCGGTTGCTATGGTACTCGGGTGGTTGCTAGGGTGTTGCTATGCGGTTGCTAGGGTACTCGGGGTGGTTGCTAAGGTGTTGCTAGGGTACTCGGGGTTGTTGCTAAGGTGTTGCTATGCGGTTGCTAGGGTACTCGGGGTGGTTGCTAGGGTGTTGCTATGCGGTTGCTATGGTACTCAGGGTGGTTGCTAAGGTGTTGCTATGCGGTTACTAGGGTACTCGGGTGGTTGCTAGCGTGTTGCTATGCGGTTGCTAGGGTACTCGGGGTGGTTGTTAGGGTGTTGCTAGGGTACTCGGGGTGGTTGCTAAGGTGTTGCTAGGGTACTCGGGGTGGTTGCTAAGGTGTTGCTATGCTGTTGCTAGGGTACTCGGGGTGGTTGCTAGGGTGTTGCTATGCGGTTGCTAGGGTACTCGGGTGGTTGCTAGGGTGTTGCTATGCGGTTGCTAGGGTACTCGGGGTGGTTGCCATGGTGTTGCTATGTGGTTGCTATTGTATCCAGGCTGGTTGCTAGGATGATGCCAGGGTGATTTGTGTGGTTGCTATGCAGTTGCCATGGTGTTCTGGGTGGTTGCTAGGTTGGTTTGGGTGGTTGCTATGAGAGTTGATCATAGATAGATAGATAGATAGAGAGATAGATGAGAAGTGATAGATGAGAAGAGAGATAGATGAGAAGTGATAGATGAGAAGTGATAGATGAGAAGAAAGATAGATTGATAGATAGATGAGAAGGGATAGATAGATAGATAGATGATAGATAGATAGATAGATAGATAGATAGATAGATAGATTAGAAATAGAAATAGATAGATAGATAGATATATTTAGTTTGATAGATAGATAGATAGATAGATAGATAGATAGATAGATAGATAGATTAGAAAGAGAAATAGATAGATAGATAGATAGAGAGATAGATGAGAAGTGATAGATGAGAAGAGAGATAGATGAGAAGTGATAGATGAGAAGAGAGATAGATGAGAAGAGAGATAGATGAGAAGTGATAGATAGATGAAAAGTGATAGATGAGAAGAAAGATAGATTGATAGATAGATGAGAAGGGATAGATAGATAGATAGATAGATAGATAGATAGATAGATAGATAGATAGATAGATAGATAGATAGATAGATTTAGTTTGATAGATAGATAGAGATAGATAGATTAAAAAGAGAAATAGATAGATAGATAGATAGATAGATAGATAGATAGATTTAGTTTGATAGATAGATAGATAGATAGATAGATAGATAGATAGATAGATAGATGGATTGATTAGAAAGAGAAATAGATAGATAGATAGACAGATTAGAAAGAGAAATAGATAGATAGATAGATAGATAGATAGATAGATAGATAGATAGATAGATAGATTAGAAAGAGAAATAGATAGATAGATAGATAGATTAAAAAGAGAGATAGATAGATAGATAGATAGATAGATAGATAGATAGATAGATTAGAAAGAGAAATAGATAGATAGATAGATAGATAGATAGATAGATAGATAGATAGATAGATAGATAGATAGATATTAGATAGAATGGAAATTTGAATGAGTCTCAATGGATTAGAAATAGTACATAGAATGGCATCTAATAGAGTCTGATGGGCCTCTCCAACTGTCAAAATTTGAATTTTGACAGTTGGAGTTTGAATAGTCTTGGCTCATTTGAACATTCCGTCAATGAAAGTCAATGGGATTTTTCCAAGTTTTAATCAGCTTTTTTAGGAAGACCGTAAGTCTGATCAGTCTGAAAAGATATAGCACACTAAGTCAGAATAGTCTGAAGGTCTAGTCCGAGTTTGGTGGTTGTAGCTTGAACAGTCTAGGAGGAGATGCATTTAGAAATTTAGTCTAAGAATAATAATAATAACTAGATAAAAAAGTTTGAAGACAAACTTTAAGTTGGCTTGAAAAAGCCAGTCCAGAAAGTTTTAAATAGTTTTAAAAGTTTTCAGTTTGAAGTTTTCAGTTTGAAGTTTGAAACTTTGAAGTTTGAAAGTTTAAGTTTAGTAGTTTAGATAGATAGATAGATAGTTGTCACAGATGGTTACTATGGAGTTTTATAGAGTTATTAGTATGTTCTTAGCCTACTTTTGCACGTAGCTAATAGATATTAGCATGTAGCTATTCACTGCTAGCACGTGTAGCATGTTGGAAGTAGAGATTGCTAGCATGAGTCAAAAGAGCCAACCGCCATGTCTCTACAATGTTCTGATGCAGAGATATAGATTTTGCAAAACGGTTGCTAGGGTACTCTGTTTGGTTGCTAGGGAGTGGCTTGGCAGCTACCAGTGATGATACTCCAAAGGCTGCTTGACAATATAAACCAACCCCCATGTCTGGAAGATGTTCTGATGCAGAGATATAGATTTTGCAAATTGGTTGCTAGGGCACTCTGTTTGGTTGCTATGGTGTTGCTATGCAGTTGCTAGGGTACTCGGGGTGGTTGCTAAGGTGTTGCTATGCGGTTGCTAGGGTGTTGCTATGCGGTTGCTAGGGTACTCGGGGTGGTTGCTAAGGTGTTGCTATGCGGTTGCTATGGTACTCGGGGTGGTTGCTAAGGTGTTGCTATGCGGTTGCTATGGTACTCGGGTGGTTGCTAGGGTGTTGCTATGCGGTTGCTAGGGTACTCGGGGTGGTTGCTAAGGTGTTGCTAGGGTACTCGGGGTGGTTGCTAAGGTGTTGCTATGCGGTTGCTAGGGTACTCGGGGTGGTTGCTAGGGTGTTGCTATGCGGTTGCTATGGTACTCGGGGTGGTTGCTAAGGTGTTGCTATGCGGTTGCTAGGGTACTCGGGTGGTTGCTAGGGTGTTGCTATGCGGTTGCTAGGGTACTCGGGGTGGTTGTTAGGGTGTTGCTAGGGTACCCGGGGTGGTTGCTAAGGTGTTGCTAGGGTACTCGGGGTGGTTGCTAAGGTGTTGCTATGCTGTTGCTAGGGTACTCGGGGTGGTTGCTAGGGTGTTGCTATGTGGTTGCTAGGGTACTCGGGGCGGTTGCTAGGGTGTTGCTATGCGGTTGCTAGGGTACTCGGGGTGGTTGCCATGGTGTTGCTATGTGGTTGCTATTGTATCCAGGCTGGTTGCTAGGATGATGCCAGGGTGATTTGTGTGGTTGCTATGCAGTTGCCATGGTGTTCTGGGTGGTTGCTAGGTTGGTTTGGGTGGTTGCTATGAGAGTTGATCATAGATAGATAGATAGATAGATAGAGAGATAGATGAGAAGTGATAGATGAGAAGAGAGATAGATGAGAAGTGATAGATGAGAAGAGAGATAGATGAGAAGTGATAGATGAGAAGATAGATAGATAGATAGATAGATAGATAGATAGATAGATTGATAGATGAGTGATAGATGAGAAGAAAGATAGATTGATAGATAGATGAGAAGGGATAGATAGATAGATAGATAGATAGATAGATAGATAGATAGATAGATAGATAGATTTAGTTTGATAGATAGATAGATAGATAGATAGAGATAGATAGATTAAAAAGAGAAATAGATAGATAGATAGATAGATTTAGTTTGATAGATAGATAGATAGATAGATAGATTAGAAAGATAGATAGATAGATAGATAGATTAGAAAGAGAAATAGATAGATAGATAGATAGATAGATAGATAGATAGATAGATAGATAGATAGATTAGAAAGAGAAATAGATAGATAGATAGATAGATAGATAGATAGATAGATAGATAGATAGATTTAGTTTGATAGATTTAGATAGATAGATAGATTTAGTTTGATAGATAGATAGATAGATTTAGTTTGATAGAGTTAGATTTACATAGATAGATTTAGTTTGATAGATAGATAGATGATAGATAGATAGATAGATAGATAGATAGATAGATAGATAGATTTAGTTTGATAGAGTTAGATTTAGATAGATAGATTTAGTTTGATAGAGTTAGATTTAGATAGATAGATAGATAGATAGATAGATAGATAGATAGATAGATAGATAGATTTAGTTTGATAGAGTTAGATTTAGATAGATAGATAGATAGATAGATAGATAGATAGATAGATAGATAGAGAGATAGATGAGAAGTGATAGATGAGAAGAGAGATAGATGAGAAGTGATAGATAGATAGATAGATAGATAGATAGATAGATTGATAGATGAGTGATAGATGAGAAGAAAGATAGATTGATAGATAGATGAGAAGGGATAGATAGATAGATAGATAGATAGATAGATAGATAGATAGATAGATAGATAGATAGATAGATAGATAGATAGATAGATAGATAGATTTAGTTTGATAGATAGATAGATAGATAGAGATAGATAGATTAAAAAGAGAAATAGATAGATAGATAGATAGATTTAGTTTGATAGATAGATAGATAGATAGATAGATAGATAGATAGATAGATAGATAGATAGATAGATAGATAGATAGATAGATAGATAGATGGATAGATTAGAAAGAGAGATAGATAGATAGATAGATAGATAGATAGATAGATAGATAGATAGATAGATAGATAGATAGATAGATAGATAGATAGATAGATAGATAGATAGATAGATAGATAGATAGATAGATAGATAGATATATAGATAGATAGATAGATAGATATATTTAGTTTGATAGATTTATATTTAGATAGATAGATAGATTTAGTTTGATAGATAGATAGATAGATTTAGTTTGATAGAGTTAGATTTACATAGATAGATTTAGTTTGATAGATAGATAGATGATAGATAGATGATAGATAGATAGATAGATAGATAGATAGATAGATAGATAGATAGATAGATAGATAGATTTAGTTTGATAGATAGATAGATAGATAGATAGAGATAGATAGATTAAAAAGAGAAATAGATAGATAGATAGATAGATTTAGTTTGATAGATAGATAGATAGATAGATAGATAGATAGATATATAGATAGATTAGATAGAAGATGGAAATAGAAAGAGAGATAGATAGATAGATAGATAGATAGATAGATAGATAGATAGATAGATAGATAGATAGATAGATAGATAGATAGATAGATTAGAAAGAGAAATAGATAGATAGATAGATAGATAGATAGATAGATAGATAGATAGATTTAGTTTGATAGATTTAGATAGATAGATAGATTTAGTTTGATAGATAGATAGATAGATTTAGTTTGATAGAGTTAGATTTACATAGATAGATTTAGTTTGATAGATAGATAGATAGATAGATAGATGATAGATAGATAGATAGATAGATAGATAGATAGATAGATAGATAGATAGATAGATTTAGTTTGATAGAGTTAGATTTAGATAGATAGATTTAGTTTGATAGAGTTAGATTTAGATAGATAGATAGATAGATTTAGTTTGATAGAGTTAGATTTAGATAGATAGATAGATAGATAGATAGATAGATAGATAGATAGATAGATAGATAGATAGATAGAGAGATAGATGAGAAGTGATAGATGAGAAGAGAGATAGATGAGAAGTGATAGATGAGAAGATAGATAGATAGATAGATAGATAGATAGATAGATAGATAGATAGATAGATAGATTGATAGATGAGTGATAGATGAGAAGAAAGATAGATTGATAGATAGATGAGAAGGGATAGATAGATAGATAGATAGATTTAGTTTGATAGATAGATAGATAGATAGATAGATAGATAGAGATAGATAGATTAAAAAGAGAAATAGATAGATAGATAGATAGATTTAGTTTGATAGATAGATAGATAGATAGATAGATGGATAGATTAGAAAGATAGATAGATAGATAGATAGATAGATAGATAGATAGATAGATAGATAGATAGATAGATAGATAGATTAGAAAGAGAAATAGATAGATAGATAGATAGATAGATAGATAGATAGATAGATAGATAGATAGATAGATTTAGTTTGATAGATTTAGATTTAGATAGATAGATAGATTTAGTTTGATAGATAGATAGATAGATTTAGTTTGATAGAGTTAGATTTACATAGATAGATTTAGTTTGATAGATAGATAGATGATAGATAGATAGATAGATAGATAGATAGATAGATAGATAGATAGATAGATAGATAGATAGATAGATAGATTTAGTTTGATAGAGTTAGATTTAGATAGATAGATAGATAGATAGATAGATAGATAGATAGATAGATAGATTTAGTTTGATAGAGTTAGATTTAGATAGACAGATAGATAGATAGATAGATAGATAGATAGATAGATAGATAGATAGATAGATAGATAGATTTAGTTTGATAGATTTAGATAGATAGATAGATTTAGTTTGATAGATAGATAGATGATAGATAGATAGATAGATAGATAGATAGATAGATAGATAGATAGATTTAGTTTGATAGAGTTAGATTTAGATAGATAGATAGATAGATAGATAGATAGATAGATTTAGTTTGATAGAGTTAGATTTAGATAGACAGATAGATAGATAGATAGATAGATAGATAGATAGATAGATAGATAGATAGATAGAATGAGTTTGAATGAGTTTGAATGAGTTTAAATGGCTTGGAAATAGGAATGGCAGTTTAATTGAGTCTGTGTGTTTGAATTTGAATTTTGACAGTTGGACGGAATGTTCAGATCAGCCAAGGCAGTTCAATGAAAGTCAATGGGAGTTTTTTCCAGGTTTAATCAGCATTTTTAGGAAAACCGTAAGTCGGATCAGTCTGAAAAGATATAGCACACTAAGTCAGAACAGTCTGAAGGTCTAGTCCGAGTTTGGTGGTTGTAGCTTGAACAGTCTAGGAGGAGATGCATTTAGAAATTTAGTCTAAGAAGAATAATAATAACTAGATAAAAAAGTTTGAAGACAAACTTTAAGTTGGCTTGAAAAAGCCAGTCCAGAAAGTTTTAAATAGTTTTAAAAGTTTTCAGTTTGAAGTTTTCAGTTTGAAGTTTTCAGTTTGAAGTTTTCAGTTTGAAGTTTGAAACTTTGAAGTTTGAAAGTTTAAGTTTAGTAGTTTAGATAGATAGATAGATAGATAGATAGATAGATAGATAGATAGATAGATAGATAGATAGTTGTCACAGATGGTTACTATGGAGTTTTATAGAGTTATTAGCATGTTCTTAGCCTACTTTAGCACTTAGCTAATAGATATTAGCATGTAGCTATTCACTGCTAGCATGTGTAGCATGTTGGAAGTAGAGATTGCTAGCATGAGTCAAAAGAGCCAACCGCCATGTCTCTACAATGTTCTGATGCAGAGATATAGATCTTACAAAACGGTTGCTAGGGTACAGTTTGGTTGCTAGGGAGTGGCATGGCAGCTACCAATGATAATACTCCAAAGATTGCTTGACAATATAAACCAAACCCCATGTCTCTACGATGTTTTGATGCAGAGATATAAATCTTGCAAAACGGTTGCTAGGGTACAGTTTGGTTGCTAGGGAGTGGCTTGGCAGCTACCAATGATAATACTCCGAAGACTGCTTGACAATATAAACCAAACCCCATGTCTCTACGATGTTTTGATGCAGAGATATAGATCTTGCAAAACGGTTGCTAGGGTACTCTGTTTGGTTGCTAGGGAGTGGCTCAGCAGCTACCAATGATGATACTCCAAAGGCTGCTTGACAATATAAACCAACCCCCATGTCTTTATGATGTTCTGATGCAGAGATATAGATCTTGCAAAACGGTTGCTAGGGTACTGTTTGGTTGCTAGGGAGTGGCTCGGCAGCTACCAATGATGATACTCCAAAGGCTACTTGACAATATAAACCAACCCCCATGTCTGTACGATGTTCTGATGCAGAGATATAGATCTTGCAAAACGGTTGCTAGGGTACTGTTTGGTTGCTAGGGAGTGGCTTGGCAGCTACCAATGATGATACTCCAAAGGCTGCTTGACAATATAAACCAACCCCCATGTCTGTACGATGTTCTGATGCAGAGATATAGATCTTGCAAAACGGTTGCTAGGGTACTGTTTGGTTGCTAGGGAGTGGCTCTGCAGCTACCAATGATGATACTCCAAAGGCTGCTTGACAATATAAACCAACCCCCATGTCTTTACAATGTTCTGATGCAGAGATATAGATATTGCAAAACGGTTGCTAGGGTACTGTTTGGTTGCTAGGCACTGGCTTGGCAGCTACCAGTGATGCTACTCCAAAGGCTGCTTGACAATATAAAACAACCCCCATGTCTGTACGATGTTCTGATGCAGAGATATAGATCTTGCAAAACGGTTGCTAGGGTACTTTGTTTGGTTGCTAGGGAGTGGCTTGTCGGCTACCAATGATGATACTCCAAAGGCTGCTTGACAATATAAACCAACCCCCATGTCTGTACGATGTTCTGATGCAGAGATATAGATCTTGCAAAACGGTTGCTAGGGTACTCTGTTTGGTTGCTAGGGAGTGGCTTGGCAGCTACCAATGATGATACTCCAAAGGCTGCTTGACAATATAAACCAACCCCCATGTCTCTACGATGTTCTGATGCAGAGATATAGAATTTGCATAATGGTTGCTAGGTACTCTGTTTGGTTGCTAGGGAGTGGCTTGGCAGCTACCAATGATGATACTCCAAAGGCTGCTTGACAATATAAACCAACCCTCATGTCTGTATGATGTTCTGATGCAGAGATATATATCTTGCAAAACGGTTGCTAGGGTACTGTTTGGTTGCTAGGGAGTGGCTTGGCGGCTACCAATGATGATACTCCAAAGGCTGCTTGACAATATAAACCAACCCCCATGTCTGTACGATGTTCTGATGCAGAGATATAAATCTTGCAAAACGGTTGCTAGGGTACTCTGTTTGGTTGCTAGGGAGTGACTTGGCGGCTACCAATGATGATACTCCAAAGGCTGCTTGACAATATAAACCAACCCTCATGTCTGTACGATGTTCTGATGCAGAGATATAGATCTTGCAAAACGGTTGCTAGGGTACTCTGTTTGGTTGCTAGGGAGTGGCTTGGCAGCTACCAATGATGATACTCCAAAGGCTGTTTGACAATATAAACCAATCCCCATGTCTGTACGATGTTCTGATTTGAAGATAGATAGATAGATAGATAGATAGATAGATAGATAGATAGATAGATAGATAGATAGATAGATAGATAGATAGATAGATTTAGTTTGATAGATAGATAGATAGATCGATAGATAGATGAGTTTGAATGAGTTAGATAGATAGATAGATAGATAGATAGATAGATAGATAGATTGATTGATGAGTTTTAATGAGATAGATAGATAGATAGATAGATAGATAGATAGATAGATAGATAGATAGATAGATAGATAGATAGATAGAGTTTGATAGATAGATAGATAGATAGATTTAGTTTGATAGATAGATAGATAGATGAGTTTGAATGAGTTAGATAGATAGATAGATAGATAGATAGATAGATAGATAGATAGATAGATAGATAGATAGATAGATAGATGAGTTTGAATGAGTTAGACAGACAGATAGATAGATAGATAGATAGATAGATAGATAGATAGATAGATAGATAGATAGATAGATAGATAGATAGATAGATAGATAGATAGATAGATAGAGTTTAATGAGTTTCAATGGATTAGAAATAGTACATAGAATGGCACTTGAGTCTAATTGAGTTTTTGAGTCTAATGGGCTTCCGTAGTTTGAATTTGAATTTTGACAGTTGGAATTTGAAAGTCTTGGCTCATTTGAACATTCCGTCAATGAAAGTCAATGGGATTTTTCCGAGCTTTAATTGTCATTTTTAGGAAAACCGTAAGTCGGATCAGTTAGAAAAGATATAGCACACCAAGTCAGAACAGTCTGAAGGTCTGACCCGAGTTTGGAGTTTGTGGAGTTAAAGCTCTAGGAGGAGTTAGTCTTGGAAATTCAAGTAAGAATAATAATAATAATAATAATAATAATAAGTTTAAATAGGATTACAGTAAGTTGGCTTTTTCAAGCCAACTTAATAACTAGATAAAAAAGTTTGAGGACAAACTTTAAGTTGGCTTGAAAAAGCATAGCCAGAAAGTTTGAGAAGTTTTAAAAGTTTGAAGTTTGAAAGTTTAAGTTTTATTAGATAGATAGATAGTCACAGATGGATACTATGGAGTTTTTATAGAGTTATTAGCATGTTCTTAGCCCACTTTAGCACTTAGCTAATCACTATTAGCATGTAGCTATTCACTGCTAGCATGTTGGAAGTCCAGATTGCTAGCATGAGTCAAAAAGCCAACCCCCATGTCTCTACGATGTACTGATGCAGAGATATAGATTTTGCAAAACGGTTGCTAGGGTACTCTGTTTGGTTGCTAGGGAGTGGCTTGGCAGCTACCAGTGATGATACTCCAAAGGCTGCTTGACAATATAAACCAACCCCCATGTCTGTACGATGTTCTGATGCAGATATATAGATTTTGCAAAACGGTTGCTAGGGTACTCTGTTTGGTTGCTAGGGAGTGGCTAGCCAGCTACCAATGATGATACTCCAAAGGCTGCTTGACAATATAAACCAACCCCCATGTCTGGACGATGTTCTGATGCAGAGATACAGATTTTGCAAAACGGTTACTAGGGTACTGTTTGGTTGCTAGGGAGTGACTTTCCAGCTACCAATGATGATACTCCAAAGGCTGCTTGACAATATAAACCAACCCCCATGTGTGTACGATGTTCTGATGCAGAGATATAGATTTTGCAAAATGGTTGCTAGGGTACTCTGTTTGGTTGCTACGGTGTTGCTATGCGGTTGCTAGGGTACTCGGGGTGGTTGCTAAGGTGTTGCTATGCGGTTGCTATGGTACTTGGGGTGGTTGCTAAGTTGTTGCTATGCGGTTGCTAGGGTACTCGGGGTGGTTGCTAGGGTGTTGCTATGCGGTTGCTAGGGTACTCGGGTGGTTGTTAAGGTGTTGCTATGCGGTTTCTAGGGTACTCGGGTTGGTTGCTAGGGTGTTGCTATGCGGTTGCTATGGTACTCGGGGTGGATGCTAAGGTGTTGCTATGCGGTTGCTAGGGTACTCGGGGTGGTTGCTATGGTGTTGCTATGCGGTTGCTAGGGTACTCGGGGTGGTTGCTATGGTGTTGCTATGCGGTTGCTAGGGTACTCGGGGTGGTTGCTAGGGTGTTGCTATGCGGTTGCTAGGGTACTCGGGGTGGTTGCCATGGTGTTGCTATGCGGTTGCTATTGTATCCAGGCTGGTTGCTAGGATGATGCCAGGGTGATTTGTGTGGTTGCTATGCAGTTGCCATGGTGTTCTGGGTGGTTGCTAGGTTGTTTTGGGTGGTTGCTAGGTTGTTTTGGGTGGTTGCTATGAGAGTTGATCATAGATAGATAGATAGAGTTTATGAATTTGAATGAGTTGATAGATAGATGATAGATAGAGAGATAGATGAGAAGAGAGATAGATGAGAAGTGATAGATGAGAAGATAGATAGATTGATAGATGAGAAGTGATAGATAGATAGAGAAATAGCTAGATTTAGTTTGATAGATAGATAGATAGATAGATAGATTAGAAAGAGAAATAGATAGATAGATTTAGTTTGATAGATAGATAGATAGATAGATTTAGTTTGATATATAGATAGATTTAGTTTGATAGATAGATAGATAGATAGATAGATAGATAGATAGATAGATAGATAGATAAGACATATTAGATAGAATGGAAGTTTGAATGAGTCTCAATGGATTAGAAATAGTACATAGAATGGCAGCTAATGGAGTCTGATAAGCCTCTCCAACTGTCAAAATTTGAATTTTGACAGTTGGAGTTTGAATAGTCTTGGCTCATTTGAACATTCCGTCAATGAAAGTCAATGGGATTTTTCCAAGTTTTGATCAGCTTTTTTAGGAAAACCGTAAGTCTGATCAGTCTGAAAAGATATAGCACACTAAGTCAGAATAGTCTGAAGGTCTGGTCCGAGTTTGGTGGTTGTAGCTTGAACAGTCTAGGAGGAGATGCATTTAGAAATTTAGTCTAAGAAGAATAATAATAAGCTTAAGTAGTAGATCAGTAAGTTGGCTTTTTCAAGCCAACTTAATAATAATAATAAGCTTAAGACGTAGATCAGTAAGTTGGCTTTTTCAAGCCAACTTAATAATAAGCTTAAGTAGTAGATCAGTAAGTTGGCTTTTTCAAGCCAACTTAACTAGAATGTACATTTCCTGAAGAAAATGTGAATGGTGCTTGCAGTGGCAAAATTCGCCACTCGGTTGCTAGGGTGCTGTAATTGGTTGCTAGGGCGTGGCTATGAAGTTGCTGTGTCACTACATCTTGGCTGGCCGAATCAAAAGAGCCCAGCCCCAAGTCTCTATGACCTTCTGATCCAAAGATATGATCTCACAGATTTTGACCCAATGTTAAGTCTATGGGAGTTTTTTCAGCCATTTTTTTCGTACGCTGTGCGAACATCGTACACCCGATCGCTTAGAAAAGTCATAGCACACCTCTCCTCAATAAGCCGGTCGATTTGACACCTCATTTGTGGGTCTAGGACAAACGGTGCGGGACGAGTTACGCGCCAAAGTTTTGTTCAGGTGAATAGTAATTACAATACTAGAATGTACATTTCCTGAAGAAAATGTGAATGGTGCTTGCAGTGACAAAATCGCCACTCGGTTGCTAGGCGGTTGCTAGGGTGTTCTGGGTGGTTGCTAGGCGGTTGCTATGTAACCTGGGTGGTTGCTAGGGTGTTGCTAGGCAGTTGCTAAGGTACTTGGGGTGGTTGCTAAGGTGTTGCTAAACGGTTGCTAGGGTGTTCTGGGTGGTTGCTAGGCGATTGCTATGGTAACCTGGGTGGTTGCTAGGGTGTTCTGGGTGGTTGCTAGGCGGTTGCTATGTAACCTGGGTGGTTGCTAGGGTGTTGCTAGGCAGTTGCTAAGGTACTTGGGGTGGTTGCTAAGGTGTTGCTAAACGGTTGCTAGGGTGTTCTGGGTGGTTGCTAGGCGATTGCTATGGTAACCTGGGTGGTTGCTAAGGTGTTGATAGGCGGTTGCTAGGGTGTTCTGGGTGGTTGCTAGGCGGTTGCTATGGTAACCTGGGTGGTTGCTAGGGTGTTCTGGGTGGTTGCTAGGCGGTTGCTATGGTAACCTGGGTGGTTGCTAGGCGGTTGCTAAGGTACTTGGGGTGGTTGCTAAGGTGTTGCTAGGCGGTTGCTAGGATGTTCTGGGTGGTTGCTAGGCGGTTGCTAGGCGGTTGCTATGGTAACCAGGGTGGTTGCTAGGGTGTTGCTAGGCAGTTGCTAAGGTACTTGGGGTGGTTGCTAAGGCGTTGCTAGGCGGTTGCTATGGTGTTCTGGGTGGTTGCTATGTGGTTGCTATGGTAACCAGGGTGGTTGCTAGGGTGTTGCTAGGCAGTTGCTAAGGTACTTGGGGTGGTTGCTAAGGTGTTGCTAGGCGGTTGCTAGGGTGTTCTGGGTGGTTGCTAGGCGGTTGCTAGGCGGTTGCTAGGCGGTTTCTATGGTAACCAGGGTGGTTGCTAGGGTGTTGCTAGGCAGTTGCTAAGGTACTTGGGGTGGTTGCTAAGGCGTTGCTAGGCGGTTGATATGGTGTTCTGGGTGGTTGCTAGGCGGTTGCTATGGTAACCAGGGTGGTTGCTAGGCAGTTGCTAAGGTACTTGGGGTGGTTGCTAAGGTGTTGCTAGGCAGTTGTTAAGGTACCTGGAGTGGTCACTATGGTGTTGCTAGGCGGTTGCTAGGGTGTTCTGGGCGGTTGCTATGGTAACCTGGGTGGATGCTATGGTGTTACTAGGTGGTTGGTAGTTGGCACAGATAGTTACTATGGAGTTTCTATAGAGTTCTTAGCATGTTCTCATCCCACTTTAGCACTTAGCTAATCACTATTAGCATGTAGCTATTAACTGCTAGCATGTGTAGCATGTTGCAAGTACAGTTTGCTAGCATGAGTCAAAAAAGCCAACCCCCATGTCTCTACAATGTTCTGATGCAGAGATATAGGCATCGCTAAATGGTTGCTAGGGTACTCTGTTTGGTTGCTAGGGAGTGGCTTGGCAGTTGCCAATGATGATACTCCAAAGGCTGCTTGACAACATAAACCAACCCCCATGTCTTTATGATGTTCTGATGCAGAGATATGGATCTTGAAAAACGGTTGCTAGGGTAATCTGGTTGGTTGCTAGGGAGTGGCCTGGCAGCTACCAATGATGATACTCCAAAGGCTGCTTGACAATATAAACCAACCGCCATGTCTCTATGATGCTCTGATGCAGAGATATAGATCTTGCTAAACGGTTGCTAGGGTACTCTGTTTGGTTGCTAAGGAGTGGCTTGGCAGCTACCAATGATGATACTCCAAAGGCTGCTTGACAATATAAACCAACCCCCATGTCTTTACGATGTTCTGATGCAGAGATATACATCTTGAAAAACGGTTGCTAGGGTACTCTGTTTGGTTGCTAGGGAGTGGCTTGGCAGCTGCCAATGATGATACACCAAAGGCTGCTTGCCAGTATGAATGATTTAAACCAACCCCCATGCTTGCATGATATTCAGATTTGAAGATATCCCTCTTTGCTTTGTGTTGCTAGGGTGCTCTAAATGGTTGCTAAGGCGTGGCTAAGATGTCTTTAAGGTGATTTTTGATTGGCGGTTTGCTGCCTCGAGTCAAATGAGCCCACCCTCATGTTTGTATGACACTCCTATCCAAAGATATTCATTTGATCTTTTTGAATGGAAGTCTATGGATCTTGTTGCTATGGTGCTCTATATGGTTGCTAGGGCGTGGCTTGATAGCTTCACAATGATCCTGAGAGACTGATTGGCTGCCTGAGTGAAATGAGCCCACCCCCTTGTCTCTATGACATTGTGATCCAGAGTTATGTTCAATACAAAATCCCTATGTAATTTCCCATAGTAGGAAAAACACACCATTTCATGGGCACGGCTTCACCATAGTATGTCTATGGGGCAACTTTGGGCAGCTCTTGTGCCCCAGGGGTACAACTTACACCCCATTTTGAGGTATGGTCTGACAGAACCTGTCAGCCCCTTCAATCGTGGTGACCCACATGTTTCTACGAAATTCTCGTTAGGAGCTATGACTCGTCAAAGTTCGTCGCAATGTTAAGTCTATGGGATTTTTCGCCCGATTTTTCGCCCGCCGGACGAACATCGTACACCCGATCGCTTATAAAAGTCATAGCACACCATTCCCGAATAATCCGCACGATTTGACACCTCATTCGTGGGTCTAGGACAAAAGCTGCGAGACTAGTTACGCGCCGAAATTTTGTCCAGAAGAAGAAGAAGAAGAAGAAGCAGAATAATAATAAGTATGCAGCAGAATAAGAATGGAGCTTTGCCTTTGGCAAGCACCATTAACTAGAATGTACATTTCCTGAAGAAAATGTGAATGGTGCTTGCAGTGACAAAATCGCCACTCGGTTGCTAGGCGGTTGCTAGGGTGTTCTGGGTGGTTGCTAGGCGGTTGCTATGTAACCTGGGTGGTTGCTAGGGTGTTGCTAGGCAGTTGCTAAGGTACTTGGGGTGGTTGCTAAGGTGTTGCTAAACGGTTGCTAGGGTGTTCTGGGTGGTTGCTAGGCGATTGCTATGGTAACCTGGGTGGTTGCTAGGGTGTTCTGGGTGGTTGCTAGGCGGTTGCTATGTAACCTGGGTGGTTGCTAGGGTGTTGCTAGGCAGTTGCTAAGGTACTTGGGGTGGTTGCTAAGGTGTTGCTAAACGGTTGCTAGGGTGTTCTGGGTGGTTGCTAGGCGATTGCTATGGTAACCTGGGTGGTTGCTAAGGTGTTGATAGGCGGTTGCTAGGGTGTTCTGGGTGGTTGCTAGGCGGTTGCTATGGTAACCTGGGTGGTTGCTAGGGTGTTCTGGGTGGTTGCTAGGCGGTTGCTATGGTAACCTGGGTGGTTGCTAGGCGGTTGCTAAGGTACTTGGGGTGGTTGCTAAGGTGTTGCTAGGCGGTTGCTAGGATGTTCTGGGTGGTTGCTAGGCGGTTGCTAGGCGGTTGCTATGGTAACCAGGGTGGTTGCTAGGGTGTTGCTAGGCAGTTGCTAAGGTACTTGGGGTGGTTGCTAAGGCGTTGCTAGGCGGTTGCTATGGTGTTCTGGGTGGTTGCTATGTGGTTGCTATGGTAACCAGGGTGGTTGCTAGGGTGTTGCTAGGCAGTTGCTAAGGTACTTGGGGTGGTTGCTAAGGTGTTGCTAGGCGGTTGCTAGGGTGTTCTGGGTGGTTGCTAGGCGGTTGCTAGGCGGTTGCCAGGCGGTTTCTATGGTAACCAGGGTGGTTGCTAGGGTGTTGCTAGGCAGTTGCTAAGGTACTTGGGGTGGTTGCTAAGGCGTTGCTAGGCGGTTGCTATGGTGTTCTGGGTGGTTGCTAGGCGGTTGCTATGGTAACCAGGGTGGTTGCTAGGCAGTTGCTAAGGTACTTGGGGTGGTTGCTAAGGTGTTGCTAGGCAGTTGTTAAGGTACCTGGAGTGGTCACTATGGTGTTGCTAGGCGGTTGCTAGGGTGTTCTGGGCGGTTGCTATGGTAACCTGGGTGGATGCTATGGTGTTACTAGGTGGTTGGTAGTTGGCACAGATAGTTACTATGGAGTTTCTATAGAGTTCTTAGCATGTTCTCATCCCACTTTAGCACTTAGCTAATCACTATTAGCATGTAGCTATTAACTGCTAGCATGTGTAGCATGTTGCAAGTACAGTTTGCTAGCATGAGTCAAAAAAGCCAACCCCCATGTCTCTACAATGTTCTGATGCAGAGATATAGGCATCGCTAAATGGTTGCTAGGGTACTCTGTTTGGTTGCTAGGGAGTGGCTTGGCAGTTGCCAATGATGATACTCCAAAGGCTGCTTGACAACATAAACCAACCCCCATGTCTTTATGATGTTCTGATGCAGAGATATGGATCTTGAAAAACGGTTGCTAGGGTAATCTGGTTGGTTGCTAGGGAGTGGCCTGGCAGCTACCAATGATGATACTCCAAAGGCTGCTTGACAATATAAACCAACCGCCATGTCTCTATGATGCTCTGATGCAGAGATATAGATCTTGCTAAACGGTTGCTAGGGTACTCTGTTTGGTTGCTAAGGAGTGGCTTGGCAGCTACCAATGATGATACTACAAAGGCTGCTTGACAATATAAACCAACCCCCATGTCTTTACGATGTTCTGATGCAGAGATATACATCTTGAAAAACGGTTGCTAGGGTACTCTGTTTGGTTGCTAGGGAGTGGCTTGGCAGCTGCCAATGATGATACACCAAAGGCTGCTTGCCAGTATGAATGATTTAAACCAACCCCCATGCTTGCATGATATTCAGATTTGAAGATATCCCTCTTTGCTTTGTGTTGCTAGGGTGCTCTAAATGGTTGCTAAGGCGTGGCTAAGATGTCTTTAAGGTGATTTTTGATTGGCGGTTTGCTGCCTCGAGTCAAATGAGCCCACCCTCATGTTTGTATGACACTCCTATCCAAAGATATTCATTTGATCTTTTTGAATGGAAGTCTATGGATCTTGTTGCTATGGTGCTCTATATGGTTGCTAGGGCGTGGCTTGATAGCTTCACAATGATCCTGAGAGACTGATTGGCTGCCTGAGTGAAATGAGCCCACCCCCTTGTCTCTATGACATTGTGATCCAGAGTTATGTTCAATACAAAATCCCTATGTAATTTCCCATAGTAGGAAAAACACACCATTTCATGGGCACGGCTTCACCATAGTATGTCTATGGGGCAACTTTGGGCAGCTCTTGTGCCCCAGGGGTACAACTTACACCCCATTTTGAGGTATGGTCTGACAGAACCTGTCAGCCCCTTCAATCGTGGTGACCCACATGTTTCTACGAAATTCTCGTTAGGAGCTATGACTCGTCAAAGTTCGTCGCAATGTTAAGTCTATGGGATTTTTCGCCCGATTTTTCGCCCGCCGGACGAACATCGTACACCCGATCGCTTATAAAAGTCATAGCACACCATTCCCGAATAATCCGCACGATTTGACACCTCATTCGTGGGTCTAGGACAAAAGCTGCGAGACTAGTTACGCGCCGAAATTTTGTCCAGAAGAAGAAGAAGAAGAAGAAGCAGAATAATAATAAGTATGCAGCAGAATAAGAATGGAGCTTTGCCTTTGGCAAGCACCATTAACTAGAATGTACATTTCCTGAAGAAAATGTGAATGGTGCTTGCAGTGGCAAAATTCGGCACCGGTTGCTAGGGTGCTGTAATTGGTTGCTAGGGCGTGGCCATAAAGTCACTACTTATTGGCGGCTTGATAGGCCGAGCCAAAAGAGCCCAGCCCCAAGTCTCTATGACCATCTAAACCAAAGATATGATCTCACAGATTTGGCCCCCATGTTAAGTCTATGGGAGTTTTTTCAGCCGTTTTTTCGTACGCTGTGCGAACATCGTACACCTAATCGCTTAGAAAAGTCATAGCACACCTCTCCTCAATAAGCCGGTCGATTTGACACCTCATTCGTGGGTCTACGACAAAAACTGCGGGACGAGTTACGCGCCAAAGTTTTGTTCAGGTGAATAGTAATTACAATACTAGAATGTACATTTCCTGAAGAAAATGTGAATGGTGCTTGCAGTGGCAAAAATCGGCACCGGTTGCTAGGGTGTTGTAATTGGTTGCTAGGGCGTGGCTATGAAGTTGCTGTGTCACTACTTATTGGCTGGCCGAATCAAAAGAGCCCAGCCCCAAGTCTCTATGACCTTCTGATCCAAAGATATAATCTCACAGATTTTGACCCAATGTTAAGTCTATGGGAGTTTCTCAGCCGTTTTTATCGTACACTGTGCGAACATCGTACACCCGATCACTTAGAAAAGTCATAGCACACCTCTCCTCAATAAGCCGGTCGATTTGACACCTCATTTGTGGGTCTACGACAAACGGTGCGGGACGAGTTATGCGCCAAAGTTTTGTCTAGGTGAATAGTAATTACAATACTAGAATGTACATTTCCTGAAGAAAATGTGAATGGTGCTTGCAGTGGCAAAACTATGCTAACATAATTACCGTCCTGCTAGTATGTTTTTAACAAGATGCTAACATGATTAGCATGTTGCTAGCATGATGCTAACACCCTTAGCATGCTGCTAACATGTTTTAAACAAAATGCTAACATGATTAGCATAATGCTAACATGATGCTAGCATGATTACCATGTTGCTAGCATTATTTTAACAAGATGCTAATCATGTTAGCATTATGCTAGCAACATGCTAACATGATTATCATAATGCTAGCATTATGCGAGCATGATTACCATGTTGATAGCATGATTTTAACAAGATGCTAATCATGTTAGCATAATGCTAGCAACATGCTAACATGATTAGCATAAAGCTAGCATGATTACCATGTTGCTAGCATGTTTTTAACAAGATGCTAACATGATTAGCATGTTTGCTAGAATAATGCTAACATGCTTAGCATGCTACTAGCATGATGCTAACACAATTAGCATGTTACCAGCATGATGCTAACACATTTTTACTAGTTTGTGTCATGTTTAAACCCTAAGCTAATCACTATTAGCATGTAGCTATTCACTGCTAGCATGTGAAGCATGTTGGAAGTCCAGTTTGCTAGCATGAGTCAAAAGATCCAACCGCCATGTCTCTATGATGCTCTGATGCAGAGATATAGATCTTGTTAAACGGTTGCTAGGGTACTCTGTTTGGTTGCTAGGGAGTGGCTTAGCAGCTACCAATGATGATATTCCAAAAGCTGCTTGACAATATAAACCAACCCCCATGTCTTTATGATGTTCTGATGCAGAGATATAGATCTTGCTAAACGGTTGCTAGGGTACTCTGTTTGGTTGCTAGGGAGTGGCTTGGCAGCTGCCAGTAATGATAAACCAAAGGCTGCTTGCCAGTATGAATGATATAAACCAACCCCCATGCCTGTATGATATTCAGATTTGAAGATATCCCTCTATGCTTTGGGTTGCTAGGGTGCTCTAAATGGTTGCTAGGGCGTGGCTATGAAGTGTTGAAGGTGATTCGTGATTGGCCGTTTGCTGCCCCGAGTCAAATGAGCCCACCCTCATGTTTCTATGACACTCCTATCCAAAGATATTCATTTGATCTTTTTCAATGGAAGTCTATGGAACTTGTTGCTATGGTGCTCTATATGGTTGCTAGGGCGTGGCTTGATAGCTTCACAATGATCCTGAGAGACTGATTGGTTGCCTGAGTAAAATGAGCCCACCCCCTTGTCTCTAAGACATTGTGATCCAGAGTTATGTTCAATACAAAATCCCTATGTAATTTCCCATAGTAGGAAAAACACAGTACTTCCTGGTTCATGGGCACGGCTTCACCATAGTATGTCTATGGGGCAACTTTGGGCAGCTCTTGCGCCCCAGGGGTACAACTTACACCCAATTTTGAGGTATGGTCTGACAGAGCTTGCCAGCCTCTTCAAACGTGGTAACCCACATGTTTCTACGAAATTCTCGCTCGGAGCAATAACTCGTCAAAATTTGTCGCAATGCAAAGTCTATGGGATTTTTTTCGCTACTTTTTCGCCCGCTGGACGAACATCGTACACCCGATCGCTTATAAAAGTCATAGCACAGGTCTCCTCAATAAGCCGGTCGATTTGACACCTGATTCATTGGTCTAGGACAAAAACTGTGGGAGGAGTAGCGCGCCAAACTTTTGTCCAGAAAAATAATTATAATAATAAGTATGAGCAATAATAAGAATGGAGCTTTGCCTTTGGCAAGCACCATTAAATAGAATGTACATTTCCTGAAGAAAATGTGAATGGTGCTTGCAGTGGCAAAATTCGGCACCCGGTTGCTAGGGTGCTGTAATTGGTTGCTAGGGCGTGGCCATAAAGTCACTACTTATTGGCGGCTTGATAGGCCGAGCCAAAAGAGCCCAGCCCCAAGTCTCTATGACCATCTAAACCAAAGATATGATCTCACAGATTTGGCCCCCATGTTAAGTCTATGGGAGTTTTTTCAGCCGTTTTTTCGTACGCTGTGCGAACATCGTACACCTAATCGCTTAGAAAAGTCATAGCACACCTCTCCTCAATAAGCCGGTCGATTTGACACCTCATTTGTGGGTCTACGTCAAACGGTGCGGGACGAGTTACGCGCCAAAGTTTTGTTCAGGTGAATAGTAATTACAATACTAGAATGTACATTTCCTGAAGAAAATGTGAATGGTGCTTGCAGTGGCAAAATTCGGTACCCGGTTGCTAGGGGGCTGTAATTGGTTGCTAGGGCGTGGCTATGAACGACTTATTAGCTGCTTGATAGGCCGAGTCAAAAGAGCCCAGCCCTAAGTCTCTATGACCTTTTAAACCAAAGATATGATCTCACAGATTTGGTCCCCATGTTAAGTCTATGGGAGTTTTTTCAGCCGTTTTTTCGTACGCTGTGCGAACATCGTACACCCGATCGCTTAGAAAAGTCATAGCACACCTCTCCTCAATAAGCTGGTCGATTTGACACGTCATTCATGGGTCTACGACAAACGGTGTGGGACGAGTTACGCGCCAAAGTTTTGTTCAGGTGAATAGTAATTACAATACTAGAATGTACATTTCCTTAAGAAAATGTGAATGGTGCTTGCAGTGGCAAAATTCGCCACCCGGTTGCTAGGGTGCTGTAATTGGTTGCTAGGGCGTGGCTACGAAGCTGCTGTGTCACTACTCATTGGATGGCCGAGTCAAACGAGCCCAGCCCCAAGTCTCTACGACCTTCTGATCCAAAGATATGATCTCACACATTTGGCCCCCATGTTAAGTCTATGGGAGTTTTTTCAGCCGCTTTTTCGTACGCTGTGCGAACATCGTACACCCGATCGCTTAGAAAAGTCATAGCACACCTCTCCTCAATAAGCCGGTCGATTTGACACCTCATTCGTGGGTCTCCGACAAACGGTGCGGGACGAGTTATGCGCTGAAGTTTTGTTCAGGTGAATAGTAATTACAATACTAGAATGTACATTTCCTGAAGAAAATGTGAATGGTGCTTGCAGTGGCAAAATCGCCACTCGGTTGCTAGGCGGTTGCTAAGGAACTTGGGGTGGTTGCTAAGGTGTTGCTAGGCGGTTGCTAAGGTACTTGGGGTGGTTGCTAAGGTGTTGCTAGGCAGTTGTTAAGGTACCTGGAGTGGTCACTACTGTGTTGCTAGGCGGTTGCTAGGGTGTTCTGGGCGGTTGCTATGGTAACCAGGGTGGTTGCTATGGTGTCACTAGGTGGTTGGTAGTTGGCACAGATAGTTACTATGGAGTTTCTATAGAGTTCTTAGCATGTTCTCAGCCCACTTTAGCACTTAGCTAATCACTATTAGCATGTAGCTATTAACTGCTAGCATGTGTAGCATGTTGCAAGTACAGTTTGCTAGCATGAGTCAAAAAAGCCAACCCCCATGTCTCTACGATGTTCTGATGCAGAGATATAGGCATCGCTAAATGGTTGCTAGGGTACTCTGTTTGGTTGCTAGGGAGTGGCTTGGCAGTGGCTTGGCAGTTGCCAATGATGATACTCCAAAGGCTGCTTGACAATATAAACCAACCCCCATGTCTTTATGATGTTCTGATGCAGAGATATGGATCTTGAAAAACGGTTGCTAGGGTAATCTGGTTGGCTGCTAGGGAGTGGCCTGGTAGCTACCAATGATGATACTCCAAAGGCTGCTTGACAATATAAACCAACCCCCATGTCTTTACGATGTTCTGATGCAGAGATATAGATCTTGCTAAACGGTTGCTAGGGTACTCTGTTTGGTTGCTAGGGAGTGGCTTGGCAGCTGCCAGTAATGATAAACCAAAGGCTGCTTGCCAGTATGAATGCTATAAACCAACCCCCATTCCTCTATGATGTTCAGATTTGAAGATATCCCCTCTATGCTTTGGGTTGCTAGGGTGCTCTGAATGGTTGCTAGGGCGTGGCTATGATGTCTTGAAGGTGATTCGTGATTGGCCGTTTGCTGCCCCGAGTCAAATGAGCCCACCCTCATGTTTCTATGACACTCCTATCCAAAGATATTCATTTGATCTTTTTCAATGGAAGTCTATGGAACTTGTTGCTATGGTGCTCTATATGGTTGCTAGGGCGTGGCTTGATAGCTTCACAATGATCCTGAGAGACTGATTGGTTGCCTGAGTAATATGAGCCCACCCCCTTGTCTCTATGACATTGTGATCCAGAGTTATGTTCAATACAAAATCCCTATGTAATTTCCCATAGTAGGAAAAACACAGTACTTCCTGGTTCATGGGCACGGCTTCACCATAGTATGTCTATGGGGCAACTTTGGGCAGCTCTTGCGCCCCAGGGGTACAACTTACACCCCATTTTGAGGTATGGTCTGAGAGAGCCTATCAGGCTCTTCAAACCTGGTAACCCACATGTTTCTATGAAATTCTCGTTAGGAGCTATTACTCGTCAAAGTTTGTCCCAATGCAAAGTCTATGGGATTTTTTTCGCTACTTTTTCGCCCGCCGGACGAACATCGTACACCCGATCGCTTATAAAAGTCATAGCACACCTCTCCTCAATGAGCCGGTCGATTTGACACCTCATTCATGGGTCTAGGACAAAAACTGCGGGAGGAGTAGCGCGCAGAAAAAAAAGTGGAAGAAAATGAGTGTCTGTGTCTGAGAGAGAAAGGCTTCTAAGGGCCTGCGTGTGTGAGTGTGTGTGAGAAAGTGACAGTTGAAATTCAAATTTCTGAAGATTCCGCCATTGAAAGTCAATGGGACTTTTTTGGCCGCTTTTTCGCCCCCTGTGCGAACATCATTGGTCCGATCGCTTAAAAAAAAAATAGCACACCTCTCCTCAATAAGCCGGTCGATTTGACACCTCATTCATGGGTCTAGGACAAACGCTGTGGGAGAAATAGCGCGCAGAATTAAAAGTGGAAGAAAATGAGTGTCTGTGTCTGAGAGACAAAGGCTTCTAAGGGCCTGCGTGTGTGAGTGTGTGTGAGAAAGTGACAGTTGAGAGAGACGGAATGTTCGTGAATTTGAATTTTTCAATGTAAGTCAATGGGACTTTTTTGGCCGCTTTTTCGTCCGCTGTGCGAACATCGTTGGTCCGATCGCTTATAAAAGTCATAGCACACCTCTCCTCAATGAGCCGGTCGATTTGACACCTCATTCATGAGTCTAGGACAAAAACTGCGGGAGGAGTAGCGCGCAGAAAAAAAAGTGGAAGAAGAAGAAGAAGAATAATAATAAGTATGCAGGAGAATAAGAATGGAGCTTTGCCTTTGGCAAGCACCATTAACTAGAATGTACATTTCCTGAAGAAAATGTGAATGGTGCTTGCAGTGGCAAAACTCGGCACTCTTGATTAGCATTATGCTAACATAATTACCGTCCAGCTAGGATGTTTTTAGCAAGATGCTAACATGATTAGCATGTTGCTAGCATTATGCTAACACCCTTAGCATGCTGCTAACATGTTTTTAGAAAGATGCTAATCATGTTAGCATAATGTTAACACCCTTAGCATGCTGCTAGCATGTTTTTAGAAAAAGATGCTAATCTTGTTAGCATAATGCTAGCAACATGCTAACATGATTAACATAATGCTAGCATGATGCTAGCATGATTACCATGTTGTTAGCATGTTTTTAACAAGATGCTAACATAATTAGCATGTTTGCTAGCATGATGCTAACATGATTAGCATGCTACTAGCATGATGCTAACACAATTAGCATGTTACCAGCATTCAGCTAACACATTTTTACTAGTTTGTGTCATGTTTAAACCCTAAGCTAATCACTATTAGCATGTAGCTATTCACTGAAAGCATGTGTAGCATGTTGGAAGTCCAGTTTGCTAGCATGAGTCAACAGAGCCAACCGCCATGTCTCTATGATGCTCTGATGCAGAGATATAGATCTTGCAAAACATTTGCTAGGGTATTCTGTTTGTTTGCTAGGCAGTGGCTTGGCAGCTGCCAGTAATGATAAACCAAAGGCTGCTTGCCAGTATGAATGATATAAACCAACCCCCATGCCTCTATGATATTCAGATTTGAAGATATCCCTCTTTGCTTTGGGTTGCTAGGGTGCTCTAAATGGTTGCTAGGACGTGGCTATGAAGTGTTTAAGGTGATTCGTGATTGGCCGTTTGCTGCCCCGAGTCAAATGAGCCCACCCTCATGTTTCTATGACACTCCTATCCAAAGATATTCATTTGATCTTTTTCAATGGAAGTCTATGGAACTTGTTGCTATGGTGCTCTATATGGTTGCTAGGGCGTGGCTTGATAGCTTCACAATGAACCTGAGACACTGATTGGTTGCCTGAGTAAAATGAGCCCACCCCCTTGTCTTTAAGACATTGTGATCCAGAGTTATGTTCAATACAAAATCCCTATGTAATTTCCCATAGTAGGAAAAACACAGTACTTCCTGGTTCATGGGCACGGCTTCACCATAGTATGTCTATGGGGCAACTTTGGGCAGCTCTTGCGCCCCAGGGGTACAACTTACACCCCATTTTGAGGTATGGTCTGAGAGAGCCTATCAGGCTCTTCAAACGTGGTAACCCACATGTTTCTATGAAATTCTCGTTAGGAGCTATTACTCATCAAAGTTTGTCCCAATGCAAAGTCTATGGGATTTTTTTCGCTACTTTTTCGCCCGCCGGACGAACATCGTACACCCGATCGCTTATAAAAGTCATAGCACACCTGTCCTCAATGAGCCGGTCGATTTGACACCTCATTCATGGGTCTATGACAAAAACTGCGGGAGGAGTAGCGCGCAGAAATTGTGTCCAGAAGAAGAAGAAGAAGAATAATAAGTATGCAGAAGAATAAGAATGGAGCTTTGCCTTTGGCAAGCACCATTAACTAGAATGTACATTTCCTGAAGAAAATGTGAATGGTGCTTGCAGTGGCAAAACACCGGACTCGGTTGCTAGGTTGCTGTAATTGATTGCTAGGGCGTGGCTATGAAGCTGCTGTGTCACTACTTATTGGCTGGCCGAATCAAAAGAGCCCAGCCCCAAGTCTCTACGAACTTCTGATCCAAAGATATGATCTCACAGATTTGGACCCCATGTTAAGTCTATGGGAGTTTTTTCAGCCGTTTTTTTTGTACGCTGTGCGAACATCGTACACCCGATCGCTTAGAAAAGTCATAGCACACCTCTCCTCAATAAGCCGGTCGATTTGACACCTCATTCGTGGGTCTACTACAAACGGTGCCGGACGAGTTACGCGCCAAAGTTTTGTTCAGGTGAATAGTAATTACAATACTAGAATGTACATTTCCTGAAGAAAATGTGAATGGTGCTTGCAGTGGCAAAACTCGGCACTCTTGATTAGCATGATGCTAACATAATTACCGTCCTGCTAGGATGTTTTTAGCAAAATGCTAACATGATTTGCATGTTGCTTAGCATGATGCTAACACCCTAAGCATGCTGCTAGCATGTTTTAAACAAAATGCTAGTCATGTTAGCATAATGCTAGCAAAATGCTAATATGATTAGCATAATACTAGCATGATGCTAGCATGATTACCATGTTGCTAGCATTATTTTAACAAGATGCTAATCATGTTAGCATTATGTTAACAACATGCTAACATGATTAGCATGTTGCTAGCATGATGCTAACACCCTTAGCATGCTGTTAGCATGTTTTAAACAAGATGCTAATCATGTTAGCATAATGCTAGCAAACATGCTAACATGATTAGCATAATGCTTAAGCATGATGCTAGCATGATTTCCATGTTGCTTGCATGATTTTAACAAGATGCTAATCATGTTAGCATAATGCTAGCAACATGCTAACATCATTAGCATAATGCTAGCATGATGCTAGCATGATTACCATGTTGTTAGCATGTATTTAACAAGATGCTAACATGATTAGCATGTTTGCTAACATGATGCTAACATGATTATCATGCTACTAGCATCATGCTAACACAATTAGCATGCCACTAGCATTATTCTAACACATTTTTACTAGTTTGTGTCATGTTTAAACCTTAAGCTACTCACTATTAGCATGTAGCTATTCACTGCTAGCATGTGTAGCATGGTGGAAGTCCAGTTTGCTAGCATGAGTCAAAAGAGCCAACCGCCATGTCTCTATAATGTTCTGATGCAGAAATATAGGTGTTTCAAAACGGTTGCTAGGGTACTCTGTTTGGTTGCTAGGGAGTGGCTTGGCAGCTGCCAATGATGATACTCCAAAGGCTGCTTGACAATATAAACCAACCCCCATGTCTGTACGATGTTCTGACGCAGAGATATAGATCTTGCAAAATGGTTGCTAGGGTACTCTGTTTGGTTGCTAAGGAGTGGCTTGGCAGCTACCAATGATGATACACCAAAGGCTGCTTGCCAGTATGAATGATATAAACCAACCCCCATGCCTCTATGATATTCAGATTTGAAGATATCTGCTCTATGCTTTGGGTTGCTAGGGTGCTCTATATGGTTGCTAAGGCGTGGCTATGATGTCTTTAAGGTGATTTGTGATTGGCGGTTTGCTGCCTCGAGTCAAATGAGCCCACCCTCATGTTTCTATGACACTCCTATCCAAAGATATTCCTTTGATCTTTTTCAATGGAAGTCTATGGAACTTGTTGCTATGGTTCTCTATATGGTTGCTAGGGCGTGGCTTGATAGCTTTACAATGATCCTGAGAGACTGATTGGTTGCCTGAGTAAAATGAGCCCACCCCCTTGTCTCTATGACATTGTGATTCAGAGTTATGTTCAATACAAAATCCCTATGTAATTTCCCATAGTAGGAAAAACACAGTACTTCCTGGTTCATGGGCACGGCTTCACCATAGTATGTCTATGGGGCAACTTTGGGCAGCTCTTGCGCCCCAGGGGTACAACTTACACCCCATTTTGAGGTATGGTCTGAGAGAGCCTATCAGGCTCTTCAAACGTGGTAACCCACATGTTTCTATGAAACTCTCGTTAGGAGCTATTACTCATCAAAGTTTGTCCCAATGCAAAGTCTATGGGATTTTTTTCGCTACTTTTTCGCCCGCCGGACGAACATCGTACACCCGATCGCTTATAAAAGTCATAGCACACCTGTCCTCAATGAGCCGGTCGATTTGACACCTCATTCATGGGTCTATGACAAAAACTGCGGGAGGAGTAGCGCGCAGAAATTGTGTCCAGAAGAAGAAGAAGAAGAATAATAAGTATGCAGAAGAATAAGAATGGAGCTTTGCCTTTGGCAAGCACCATTAACTAGAATGTACATTTCCTGAAGAAAATGTGAATGGTGCTTGCAGTGGCAAAATTCGGCACCGGTTGCTAGGGTGCTGTAATTGGTTGCTAGGGTGTGGCTATGAAGTTGCTGTGTCACTACTTATTGGCTGGCCGAATCAAAAGATCCCAGCTCCAAGTCTCTATGACCATCTAAACCAAAGATATGATCTCACAGATTTGGCCCCCATGTTAAGTCTATGGGAGTTTTTTCAGCCGTTTTTTTGTACGCTGTGCGAACATCGTACACCCAATCGCTTAGAAAAGTCATAGCACACCTCTCCTCAATAAGCCGGTCGATTTGACACCTCATTCGTGGGTCTACGACAAAAACTGCGGGACGAGTTACGCGCCAAAGTTTTGTTCAGGTGAATAGTAATTACAATACTAGAATGTACATTTCCTGAAGAAAATGTGAATGGTGCTTGCAGTGGCAAAATTCGGCACCGGTTGCTAGGGTGCTGTAATTGGTTGCTAGGGCGTGGCCATAAAGTCATTACTTATTGGCGGCTTGATAGGCCGAGCCAAAAGAGCCCAGCCCCAAGTCTCTATGACCATCTAAACCAAAGATATGATCTCACAGATTTGGCCCCCATGTTAAGTCTATGGGAGTTTTTCAGCCGTTTTTTCGTACGCTGTGCGAACATCGTACACCCGATCGCTTAGAAAAGTCATAGCACACCTCTCCTCAATAAGCCGGTCGATTTGACACCTCATTCGTGGGTCTACGACAAAAACTGCGGGACGAGTTACGCGCCAAAGTTTTGTTCAGGTGAATAGTAATTACAATACTAGAATGTACATTTCCTGAAGAAAATGTGAATGGTGCTTGCAGTGGCAAAATTCGGCACCGGTTGCTAGGGTGCTGTAATTGGTTGCTAGGGCGTGGCCATAAAGTCATTACTTATTGGCGGCTTGATAGGCCGAGCCAAAAGAGCCCAGCCCCAAGTCTCTATGACCATCTAAACCAAAGATATGATCTCACAGATTTGGCCCCCATGTTAAGTCTATGGGAGTTTTTTCAGCCGTTTTATCGTATGCTGTGCGAAAATCGTACACCCAATCGCTTAGAAAAGTCATAGCACACCTCTCCTCAATAAGCCGGTCGCTTTGACACTTCATTCGTGGGTCTACGACAAACGGTGCGGGACGAGTTACGCGCCAAAGTTTTGTTCAGGTGAATAGTAATTACAATACTAGAATGTACATTTCCTGAAGAAAATGTGAATGGTGCTTGCAGTGGCAAAACTATGCTAACATAATTACCGTCCTGCTAGGATGTTTTTAGCAAGATGCTAACATGATTAGCATGTTGCTATCATGATGCTAACACCCTTAACATGCTGCTAACATGTTTTAAACAATATGCTAATCATGTTAGCATAATGCTAGCAACATGCTAACATGATTAGCATGGTTTTAACAAGATGATAACATGATTAGCATGTTTGCTAGCATGATGCTAACATGATTAGCATGCTACTAACATGATGCTAACACAATTAGCATGTTACCAGCATGATGCTAACACATTTTTACTAGTTTGTGTCATGTTTAAACCCTAAGCTAATCACTATTAGCATGTAGCTATTCACTGCTAGCATGTGTAGCATGTTGGAAGTCCAGTTTGCTAGCATTAGTCAAAAGAGCCATCCGCCATGTCTCTATGATGCTCTGATGCAGAGATATAGATATTGCTAAACGGTTGCTAGGGTACTCTGTTTGGTTGCTAGGGAGTGGCTTGGCAGCTACCAATGATGATACTCCAAAGGCTGCTTGACAATATAAACCAACACCCATGTCTTTACGATGTTCTGATGCAGAGATATAGATCTTGCAAAACAGTTGCTAGGGTACTCTGTTTGGTTGCTAGGGAGTGGCTTGGCAGCTGCCAGTAATGATAAACCAAAGGCTGCTTGCCAGTATGAATGATATAAACCAACCCCCATGCCTCTATGATATTCAGATTTGAAGATATCTGCCTATGCTTTGGGTTGCTAGGGTGCTCTAAAATGGTTGCTAAGGCGTGGCTATGATGGCTTTAAGGTTATTTGTGATTGGCGGTTTGCTGCCTTGAGTCAAACGAGCCCACCCTTATGTTTGTATGACACTCCTATCCAAAGATATTCCTTTGATCTTTTTCAATGGAAGTCTATGGAGCTTGTTACTAAGGTACTCTCTATGGTTGCTAGGGCGTGGCTTGATAGCTTTAAAATTATCTTGATAGACTGATTGGTTGCCTGAGTAAAATGAGCCCACCCCCTTGTCTCTATGACATTGTGATCCAGAGTTATGACTTGTCAAAGTTCGTCCCAATGTTAAGTCTATGGGATTTTTCGCCCGATTTTTCGCCCGTCGGATGAACATCGTACACCCGATCGCTTATAAAAGTCATAGCACACCTCTCCTCAATAAGCCGGTCGATTTGACACCTCATTCATGGGTCTAGGACAAAAGCTGCGGGAGGAGTAGCGCGCCAAAATTTTGTGTGGAATAATAATAATAATAATAATAATAATAATAAGTATGCAGGAGAATAAGAATGGAGCTTTGCCTTTGGCAAGCACCATTAACTAGAATGTACATTTCCTGAAGAAAATGTGAATGGTGCTTGCAGTGGCAAAACTCGGCACTCTTGATTAGCATGATGGTAGCATGATGCTAACACCCTTAGCATATTGCTAGGATGTGTTTACCAAGATGCTAATCATGTTAGCATAATGCTAGCAACATGCTAACATGATTAGCATGTTGCCACCATGATGTTAACACCCGTAGCATACTGTTAACATGTTTTTAGCAAGATGCTAACCATGTTAGCATAATGTTAACAACATGCTAACATGATTAGCATGTTTGCTAACATGATTAGCATGCTACTATCATCATGCTAACACATTTTCACTAGTTTGTGTCATGTTTAAACCCTAAGCTAATCACTATTAGCATGTAGCTATTCACTGCTAGCATGTGTATCATGTTGGAAGTCCAGATTGCTAGCATGAGTCAAAAGAGCCAACCGCCATGTCTCTATGATGCTCTGATGCAGAGATATAGGTCTTGCTAAACAGTTGCTAGGGTACTCTGTTTGGTTGCTAGGGAGTGGCTTGGCAGCTGCCAATGATGATACTCCAAAGGCTGCTTGACAATATAAACCAACCCCCATGTCTGTACGATGTTCTGATGCAGAGATATACATCTTGAAAAACGGTTGCTAGGGTACTCTGTTTGGTTGCTAGGGAGTGGCTTGGCAGCTGCCAATGATGATACATCAAAGGCTGCTTGCCAGTATGAATGATATAAACCAACCCCCATGCCTGTATGATATTCAGATTTGAAGATATCCCCTCTATGCTTTGGGTTGCTAGGGTGCTCTAAATGGTTGCTAGGGCGTGGCTATGAAGTGTTGAAGGTGATTCGTGATTGGCCGTTTGCTGCCCCGAGTCAAATGAGCCCACCCTCATGTTTCTATGACACTCCTATCCAAAGATATTCATTTGATCTTTTTCAATGGAAGTCTATGGAACTTGTTGCTATGGTGCTCTATATGGTTGCTAGGGCGTGGCTTGATAGCTTCACAATGATCCTGAGAGACTGATTGGTTGCCTGAGTAAAATGAGCCCACCCCCTTGTCTCTAAGACATTGTGATCCAGAGTTATGTTCAATACAAAATCCCTATGTAATTTCCCATAGTAGGAAAAACCCAGTACTTCCTGGTTCATGGGCACGGCTTCACCATAGTATGTCTATGGGGCAACTTTGGGCAGCTCTTGCGCCCCAGGGGTACAACTTACACCCAGTTTTGAGGTATGGCCTGACAGAGCTTGCTAGCCTCTTCAAACGTGGTAACCCACATGTTTCTACGAAATTCTCACTCGGAGCAATAACTCGTCAAAATTTGTCGCAATGCAAAGTCTATGGGATTTTTTTCGCTACTTTTTCGCCCGCTGGACGAACATCGTACACCCGATCGCTTATAAAAGTCATAGCACAGGTCTCCTCAATAAGCCGGTCGATTTGACACCTGATTCATTGGTCTAGGACAAAAACTGTGGGAGGAGTAGCGCGCCAAACTTTTGTCCAGAAAAATAATTATAATAATAAGTATGAGCAATAATAAGAATGGAGCTTTGCCTATGGCAAGCACCATTAACTAGAATGTACATTTCCTGAAGAAAATGTGAATGGTGCTTGCAGTGGCAAAATTCGGCACCGGTTGCTAGGGTGCTGTAATTGGTTGCTAGGGCGTGGCCATAAAGTCACTACTTATTGGCGGCTTGATAGGCCGAGCCAAAAGAGCCCAGCCCCAAGTCTCTATGACCATCTAAACCAAAGATATGATCTCACAGATTTGGCCCCCATGTTAAGTCTATGGGAGTTTTTTCAGCCGTTTTTTCGTACGCTGTGCGAACATCGTACACCTAATCGCTTAGAAAAGTCATAGCACACCTCTCCTCAATAAGCCGGTCGATTTGACACCTCATTCGTGGGTCTACGACAAAAACTGCGGGACGAGTTACGCGCCAAAGTTTTGTTCAGGTGAATAGTAATTACAATACTAGAATGTACATTTCCTGAAGAAAATGTGAATGGTGCTTGCAGTGGCAAAACTCGGCACTCTTGATTAGCATGATGGTAGCATGATGCTAACACCCTTAGCATATTGCTAGGATGTGTTTACCAAGATGCTAATCATGTTAGCATAATGCTAGCAACATGCTAACATGATTAGCATGTTGCCACCATGATGTTAACACCCGTAGCATACTGTTAACATGTTTTTAGCAAGATGCTAACCATGTTAGCATAATGTTAACAACATGCTAACATGATTAGCATGTTTGCTAACATGATTAGCATGCTACTATCATCATGCTAACACATTTTCACTAGTTTGTGTCATGTTTAAACCCTAAGCTAATCACTATTAGCATGTAGCTATTCACTGCTAGCATGTGTATCATGTTGGAAGTCCAGATTGCTAGCATGAGTCAAAAGAGCCAACCGCCATGTCTCTATGATGCTCTGATGCAGAGATATAGGTCTTGCTAAACAGTTGCTAGGGTACTCTGTTTGGTTGCTAGGGAGTGGCTTGGCAGCTGCCAATGATGATACTCCAAAGGCTGCTTGACAATATAAACCAACCCCCATGTCTGTACGATGTTCTGATGCAGAGATATACATCTTGAAAAACGGTTGCTAGGGTACTCTGTTTGGTTGCTAGGGAGTGGCTTGGCAGCTGCCAATGATGATACATCAAAGGCTGCTTGCCAGTATGAATGATATAAACCAACCCCCATGCCTGTATGATATTCAGATTTGAAGATATCCCCTCTATGCTTTGGGTTGCTAGGGTGCTCTAAATGGTTGCTAGGGCGTGGCTATGAAGTGTTGAAGGTGATTCGTGATTGGCCGTTTGCTGCCCCGAGTCAAATGAGCCCACCCTCATGTTTCTATGACACTCCTATCCAAAGATATTCATTTGATCTTTTTCAATGGAAGTCTATGGAACTTGTTGCTATGGTGCTCTATATGGTTGCTAGGGCGTGGCTTGATAGCTTCACAATGATCCTGAGAGACTGATTGGTTGCCTGAGTAAAATGAGCCCACCCCCTTGTCTCTAAGACATTGTGATCCAGAGTTATGTTCAATACAAAATCCCTATGTAATTTCCCATAGTAGGAAAAACACAGTACTTCCTGGTTCATGGGCACGGCTTCACCATAGTATGTCTATGGGGCAACTTTGGGCAGCTCTTGCGCCCCAGGGGTACAACTTACACCCAGTTTTGAGGTATGGCCTGACAGAGCTTGCTAGCCTCTTCAAACGTGGTAACCCACATGTTTCTACGAAATTCTCACTCGGAGCAATAACTCGTCAAAATTTGTCGCAATGCAAAGTCTATGGGATTTTTTTCGCTACTTTTTCGCCCGCTGGACGAACATCGTACACCCGATCGCTTATAAAAGTCATAGCACAGGTCTCCTCAATAAGCCGGTCGATTTGACACCTGATTCATTGGTCTAGGACAAAAACTGTGGGAGGAGTAGCGCGCCAAACTTTTGTCCAGAAAAATAATTATAATAATAAGTATGAGCAATAATAAGAATGGAGCTTTGCCTATGGCAAGCACCATTAACTAGAATGTACATTTCCTGAAGAAAATGTGAATGGTGCTTGCAGTGGCAAAATTCGGCACCGGTTGCTAGGGTGCTGTAATTGGTTGCTAGGGCGTGGCCATAAAGTCACTACTTATTGGCGGCTTGATAGGCCGAGCCAAAAGAGCCCAGCCCCAAGTCTCTATGACCATCTAAACCAAAGATATGATCTCACAGATTTGGCCCCCATGTTAAGTCTATGGGAGTTTTTTCAGCCGTTTTTTCGTACGCTGTGCGAACATCGTACACCTAATCGCTTAGAAAAGTCATAGCACACCTCTCCTCAATAAGCCGGTCGATTTGACACCTCATTCGTGGGTCTACGACAAAAACTGCGGGACGAGTTACGCGCCAAAGTTTTGTTCAGGTGAATAGTAATTACAATACTAGAATGTACATTTCCTGAAGAAAATGTGAATGGTGCTTGCAGTGGCAAAACTCGGCACTCTTGATTAGCATGATGGTAGCATGATGCTAACACCCTTAGCATATTGCTAGGATGTGTTTACCAAGATGCTAATCATGTTAGCATAATGCTAGCAACATGCTAACATGATTAGCATGTTGCCACCATGATGTTAACACCCGTAGCATACTGTTAACATGTTTTTAGCAAGATGCTAACCATGTTAGCATAATGTTAACAACATGCTAACATGATTAGCATGTTTGCTAACATGATTAGCATGCTACTATCATCATGCTAACACATTTTCACTAGTTTGTGTCATGTTTAAACCCTAAGCTAATCACTATTAGCATGTAGCTATTCACTGCTAGCATGTGTATCATGTTGGAAGTCCAGATTGCTAGCATGAGTCAAAAGAGCCAACCGCCATGTCTCTATGATGCTCTGATGCAGAGATATAGGTCTTGCTAAACAGTTGCTAGGGTACTCTGTTTGGTTGCTAGGGAGTGGCTTGGCAGCTGCCAATGATGATACTCCAAAGGCTGCTTGACAATATAAACCAACCCCCATGTCTGTACGATGTTCTGATGCAGAGATATACATCTTGAAAAACGGTTGCTAGGGTACTCTGTTTGGTTGCTAGGGAGTGGCTTGGCAGCTGCCAATGATGATACATCAAAGGCTGCTTGCCAGTATGAATGATATAAACCAACCCCCATGCCTGTATGATATTCAGATTTGAAGATATCCCCTCTATGCTTTGGGTTGCTAGGGTGCTCTAAATGGTTGCTAGGGCGTGGCTATGAAGTGTTGAAGGTGATTCGTGATTGGCCGTTTGCTGCCCCGAGTCAAATGAGCCCACCCTCATGTTTCTATGACA
This sequence comes from Chanodichthys erythropterus, assembly GCF_024489055.1. NCBI lineage: Eukaryota > Metazoa > Chordata > Actinopteri > Cypriniformes > Xenocyprididae > Chanodichthys > Chanodichthys erythropterus. Next base: position 42,281,832 of record NC_090231.1, read on the forward strand.
CTCCTATCCAAAGATATTCATTTGATCTTTTTCAATGGAAGTCTATGGAACTTGTTGCTATGGTGCTCTATATGGTTGCTAGGGCGTGGCTTGATAGCTTCACAATGATCCTGAGAGACTGATTGGTTGCCTGAGTAAAATGAGCCCACCCCCTTGTCTCTAAGACATTGTGATCCAGAGTTATGTTCAATACAAAATCCCTATGTAATTTCCCATAGTAGGAAAAACACAGTACTTCCTGGTTCATGGGCACGGCTTCACCATAGTATGTCTATGGGGCAACTTTGGGCAGCTCTTGCGCCCCAGGGGTACAACTTACACCCAGTTTTGAGGTATGGCCTGACAGAGCTTGCTAGCCTCTTCAAACGTGGTAACCCACATGTTTCTACGAAATTCTCACTCGGAGCAATAACTCGTCAAAATTTGTCGCAATGCAAAGTCTATGGGATTTTTTTCGCTACTTTTTCGCCCGCTGGACGAACATCGTACACCCGATCGCTTATAAAAGTCATAGCACAGGTCTCCTCAATAAGCCGGTCGATTTGACACCTGATTCATTGGTCTAGGACAAAAACTGTGGGAGGAGTAGCGCGCCAAACTTTTGTCCAGAAAAATAATTATAATAATAAGTATGAGCAATAATAAGAATGGAGCTTTGCCTATGGCAAGCACCATTAACTAGAATGTACATTTCCTGAAGAAAATGTGAATGGTGCTTGCAGTGGCAAAATTCGAAACCCGGTTGCTAGGGTGCTGTAATCGGTTACTAGGGCATGGCTATAAAGTCACTACTTATTGGTTGCTTGATAGGCCGAGTCAAAAGAGCCCAGCCCCAAGTCTCTACGATCTTCTGATCCAAAGATATGATCTCACAGATTTGGTCCCCATGTTAAGTCTATGGGACATTTTTCAGACGATTTTTCGTCCGCTGTGCGAACATCGTACACCCGATCGCTTATAAAAGTCATAGCACACCTCTCCTCAATAAGCCGGTCGATTTGACACCTCATTCGTGGGTCTACGACAAATGGTGTGGGACGAGTTACGCGCCAAAGTTTTGTCTAGGTGAATAGTAATTACAATACTAGAATGTACATTTCCTGAAGAAAATGTGAATGGTGCTTGCAGTGGCAAAACTCGGCACTCTTGATTAGCATGATGCTAACATAATTACCGTCCTGCTAGGATGTTTTTAGCAAAATGCTAACATGATTTGCATGTTGCTAGCATGATGCTAACACCCTAAGCATGCTACTAGCATGTTTTAAACAAAATGCTAGTCATGTTAGCATAATGCTAGCAAAATGCTAATATGATTAGCATAATACTAGCATGATGCTAGCATGATTACCATGTTGCTAGCATTATTTTAACAAGATGCTAATCATGTTAGCATTATGTTAACAACATGCTAACATGATTAGCATGTTGCTAGCATGATGCTAACACCCTTAGCATGCTGTTAGCATGTTTTAAACAAGATGCTAATCATGTTAGCATAATGCTAGCAAACATGCTAACATGATTAGCATAATGCTAGCATGATGCTAGCATGATTACCATGTTGCTTAGCATGATTTTAACAAGATGCTAATCATGTTAGCATAATGCTAGCAACATGCTAACATCATTAGCATAATGCTAGCATGATGCTAGCATGATTACCATGTTGTTAGCATGTATTTAACAAGATGCTAACATGATTAGCATGTTTGCTAACATGATGCTAACATGATTATCATGCTACTAGCATCATGCTAACACAATTAGCATGCCACTAGCATTATTCTAACACATTTTTACTAGTTTGTGTCATGTTTAAACCTTAAGCTACTCACTATTAGCATGTAGCTATTCACTGCTAGCATGTGTAGCATGGTGGAAGTCCAGTTTGCTAGCATGAGTCAAAAGAGCCAACCGCCATGTCTCTATAATGTTCTGATGCAGAAATATAGGTGTTTCAAAACGGTTGCTAGGGTACTCTGTTTGGTTGCTAGGGAGTGGCTTGGCAGCTGCCAATGATGATACTCCAAAGGCTGCTTGACAATATAAACCAACCCCCATGTCTGTACGATGTTCTGACGCAGAGATATAGATCTTGCAAAATGGTTGCTAGGGTACTCTGTTTGGTTGCTAAGGAGTGGCTTGGCAGCTACCAATGATGATACACCAAAGGCTGCTTGCCAGTATGAATGATATAAACCAACCCCCATGCCTCTATGATATTCAGATTTGAAGATATCTGCCTATGCTTTGGGTTGCTAGGGTGCTCTATATGGTTGCTAAGGCGTGGCTATGATGTCTTTAAGGTGATTTGTGATTGGCGGTTTGCTGCCTCGAGTCAAATGAGCCCACCCTCATGTTTCTATGACACTCCTATCCAAAGATATTCCTTTGATCTTTTTCAATGGAAGTCTATGGAACTTGTTGCTATGGTTCTCTATATGGTTGCTAGGGCGTGGCTTGATAGCTTTACAATGATCCTGAGAGACTGATTGGTTGCCTGAGTAAAATGAGCCCACCCCCTTGTCTCTATGACATTGTGATTCAGAGTTATGTTCAATTCAAAATCCCTATGTAATTTCCCATAGTAGGAAAAACACAGTACTTCCTGGTTCATGGGCACGGCTTCACCATAGTATGTCTATGGGGCAACTTTGGGCAGCTCTTGCGCCCCAGGGGTACAACTTACACCCCATTTTGAGGTATGGTCTGAGAGAGCCTATCAGGCTCTTCAAACGTGGTAACCCACATGTTTCTATGAAACTCTCGTTAGGAGCTATTACTCATCAAAGTTTGTCCCAATGCAAAGTCTATGGGATTTTTTTCGCTACTTTTTCGCCCGCCGGACGAACATCGTACACCCGATCGCTTATAAAAGTCATAGCACACCTGTCCTCAATGAGCCGGTCGATTTGACACCTCATTCATGGGTCTATGACAAAAACTGCGGGAGGAGTAGCGCGCAGAAATTGTGTCCAGAAGAAGAAGAAGAAGAATAATAAGTATGCAGAAGAATAAGAATGGAGCTTTGCCTTTGGCAAGCACCATTAACTAGAATGTACATTTCCTGAAGAAAATGTGAATGGTGCTTGCAGTGGCAAAATTCGGCACCGGTTGCTAGGGTGCTGTAATTGGTTGCTAGGGCGTGGCCATAAAGTCACTACTTATTGGCGGCTTGATAGGCCGAGCCAAAAGAGCCCAGCCCCAAGTCTCTATGACCATCTAAACCAAAGATATGATCTCACAGATTTGGCCCCCATGTTAAGTCTATGGGACTTTTTTCAGCCGTTTTTTCGTACGCTGTGCGAACATCGTACACCTAATCGCTTAGAAAAGTCATAGCACACCTCTCCTCAATAAGCCGGTCGATTTGACACCTCATTCGTGGGTCTACGACAAAAACTGCGGGACGAGTTACGCGCCAAAGTTTTGTTCAGGTGAATAGTAATTACAATACTAGAATGTACATTTCCTGAAGAAAATGTGAATGGTGCTTGCAGTGGCAAAAATCGGCACCGGTTGCTAGGGTGTTGTAATTGGTTGCTAGGGCGTGGCTATGAAGTTGCTGTGTCACTACTTATTGGCTGGCCGAATCAAAAGAGCCCAGCCCCAAGTCTCTATGACCTTCTGATCCAAAGATATAATCTCACAGATTTTGACCCAATGTTAAGTCTATGGGAGTTTCTCAGCCGTTTTTATCGTACACTGTGCGAACATCGTACACCCGATCACTTAGAAAAGTCATAGCACACCTCTCCTCAATAAGCCGGTCGATTTGACACCTCATTTGTGGGTCTACGACAAACGGTGCGGGACGAGTTATGCGCCAAAGTTTTGTCTAGGTGAATAGTAATTACAATACTAGAATGTACATTTCCTGAAGAAAATGTGAATGGTGCTTGCAGTGGCAAAATTCGGCACCGGTTGCTAGGGTGCTGTAATTGGTTGCTAGGGTGTGGCTATGAAGTTGCTGTGTCACTACTTATTGGCTGGCCGAATCAAAAGATCCCAGCTCCAAGTCTCTATGACCATCTAAACCAAAGATATGATCTCACAGATTTGGCCCCCATGTTAAGTCTATGGGAGTTTTTTCAGCCGTTTTTTTGTACGCTGTGCGAACATCGTACACCCAATCGCTTAGAAAAGTCATAGCACACCTCTCCTCAATAAGCCGGTCGATTTGACACCTCATTCGTGGGTCTACGACAAAAACTGCGGGACGAGTTACGCGCCAAAGTTTTGTTCAGGTGAATAGTAATTACAATACTAGAATGTACATTTCCTGAAGAAAATGTGAATGGTGCTTGCAGTGGCAAAATTCGGCACCGGTTGCTAGGGTGCTGTAATTGGTTGCTAGGGCGTGGCCATAAAGTCATTACTTATTGGCGGCTTGATAGGCCGAGCCAAAAGAGCCCAGCCCCAAGTCTCTATGACCATCTAAACCAAAGATATGATCTCACAGATTTGGCCCCCATGTTAAGTCTATGGGAGTTTTTTCAGCCGTTTTTTCGTACGCTGTGCGAACATCGTACACCCGATCGCTTAGAAAAGTCATAGCACACCTCTCCTCAATAAGCCGGTCGATTTGACACCTCATTCGTGGGTCTACGACAAAAACTGCGGGACGAGTTACGCGCCAAAGTTTTGTTCAGGTGAATAGTAATTACAATACTAGAATGTACATTTCCTGAAGAAAATGTGAATGGTGCTTGCAGTGGCAAAATTCGGCACCGGTTGCTAGGGTGCTGTAATTGGTTGCTAGGGCGTGGCCATAAAGTCATTACTTATTGGCGGCTTGATAGGCCGAGCCAAAAGAGCCCAGCCCCAAGTCTCTATGACCATCTAAACCAAAGATATGATCTCACAGATTTGGCCCCCATGTTAAGTCTATGGGAGTTTTTTCAGCCGTTTTATCGTATGCTGTGCGAAAATCGTACACCCAATCGCTTAGAAAAGTCATAGCACACCTCTCCTCAATAAGCCGGTCGCTTTGACACTTCATTCGTGGGTCTACGACAAACGGTGCGGGACGAGTTACGCGCCAAAGTTTTGTTCAGGTGAATAGTAATTACAATACTAGAATGTACATTTCCTAAAGAAAATGTGAATGGTGCTTGCAGTGGCAAAACACCGGACTCGGTTGGTAGGGTGCTGTAATTGGTTGCTAGGGCATGGCTATGAAGTTGCTGTGTCACTACTTATTGGCTGGCCGAATCAAAAGAGCCCAGCCCCAAGTCTCTACGAACTTCTGATCCAAAGATATGATCTCACAGATTTGGACCCCATGTTAAGTCTATGGGAGTTTTTTCAGCCATTTTTTTCGTACGCTGTGCGAACATCGTACACCCGATCGCTTAGAAAAGTCATAGCACACCTCTCCTCAATAAGCCGGTCGATTTGACACCTCATTTGTGGGTCTAGGACAAACGGTGCGGGACGAGTTACGCGCCAAAGTTTTGTTCAGGTGAATAGTAATTACAATACTAGAATGTACATTTCCTGAAGAAAATGTGAATGGTGCTTGCAGTGGCAAAACTCGGCACTCTTGATTAGCATGATGCTAACATAATTACCGTCCTGCTAGGATGTTTTTATCAAGATGCTAACATGATTAGCATGTTGCTAGCAACATGCTAACATGATTAGCATAATGCTAGCATGATGCTAGCATGATTACCATGTTGCTAGCATGTTTTTAACAAGATGCTAACATAATTAGCATGTTTGCTAGCATGATGCTAACATGATTAGCATGCTACTAGCATGATGCTAACACAATTAGCATGTTACCAGCATGATGTAACACATTTTTACTAGTTTGTGTCATGTTTAAACCCTAAGCTAATCACTATTAGCATGTAGCTATTCACTGCTAGCATGTGTAGCATGTTGGAAGTTCAGTTTGCTAGCATGAGTCAAAAGAGCCAACCGCCATGTCTCTATGATGCTCTGATGCAGAGATATAGATCTTGCTAAACGGTTGCTAGGGTACTCTGTTTGGTTGCTAAGGAGTGGCTTGGCAGCTACCAATGATGATACTCCAAAGGCTGCTTGACAATATAAACCAACCCCCATGTCTTTATGATGTTCTGATGCAGAGATATAGATCTTGCAAAACGGTTGCTAGGGTACTCTGTTTGGTTGCTAGGGAGTGGCTTGGCAGCTGCTAGTAATGATAAACCAAAGGCTGCTTGCCAGTATAAATGATATAAACCAACCCCAATGCCTCTATGATATTCAGATTTGAAGATATCTGCCTATGCTTTGGGTTGCTGGGGTGCTTTAAATGGTTGCTAAGGCGTGGCTATGATGTCTTTAAGGTGATTTGTGATTGGCGGTTTGCTGCCTCCAGTCGAATGAGCCCACCCTCTTGTTTGTACGACACTTCTATCCAAAGATATTCATTTGATCTTTTTCAATGGAAGTCAATGGAACTTGTTGCTATGGTGCTCTATATGGTTGCTAGGGCGTGGCTTGATAGCTTCACAATGATCCTGAGAGACTGATTGGTTGCCTGAGTAAAATGGGCCCACCCCCTTGTCTCTATGACATTGTGATCCAGAGTTATGTTCAATACAAAATCCCTATGTAATTTCCCATAGTAGGAAAAACACAGTACTTCCTGGTTCATGGGCACGGCTTCACCATAGTATGTCTATGGGGCAACTTTGGGCAGCTCTTGTGCCCCAGGGGTACAACTTACACCCCATTTTGAGGTATGGTCTGAGAGAGCCTATCAGGCTCTTCAAACGTGGTAACCCACATGTTTCTATGAAATTCTCGTTAGGAGCTATTACTCATCAAAGTTTGTCCCAATGCAAAGTCTATGGGATTTTTTTCGCTACTTTTTCGCCCGCCGGACGAACATCGTACACCCGATCGCTTATAAAAGTCATAGCACACCTGTCCTCAATGAGCCGGTCGATTTGACACCTCATTCATGGGTCTATGACAAAAACTGCGGGAGGAGTAGCGCGCAGAAATTGTGTCCAGAAGAAGAAGAAGAAGAATAATAAGTATGCAGAAGAATAAGAATGGAGCTTTGCCTTTGGCAAGCACCATTAACTAGAATGTACATTTCCTGAAGAAAATGTGAATGGTGCTTGCAGTGGCAAAAATCGGCACCGGTTGCTAAGGTGCTGTAATTGGTTGCTAGGGCGTGGCTATGAAGTTGCTGTGTCACTACTTATTGGCTGGCCGAATCAAAAGAGCCCAGCCCCAAGTCTCTATGACCTTCTGATCCAAAGATATGATCTCATAGATTTTGACTCAATGTTAAGTCTATGGGAGTTTTTTCAGCCGTTTTTTCGTACGCTGTGTGAACATCGTACACCTAATCGCTTAGAAAAGTCATAGCACACCTCTCCTCAATAAGCCGGTCGATTTGACACCTCATTTGTGGGTCTACGTCAAACGGTGCGGGACGAGTTACGCGCCAAAGTTTTGTTCAGGTGAATAGTAATTACAATACTAGAATGTACATTTCCTGAAGAAAATGTGAATGGTGCTTGCAGTGGCAAAATTCGGCACCGGTTGCTAGGGTGCTGTAATTGGTTGCTAGGGCGTGGCCATAAAGTCACTACTTATTGGCGGCTTGATAGGCCGAGCCAAAAGAGCCCAGCCCCAAGTCTCTATGACCATCTAAACCAAAGATATGATCTCACAGATTTGGCCCCCATGTTAAGTCTATGGGACTTTTTTCAGCCGTTTTTTCGTACGCTGTGCGAACATCGTACACCTAATCGCTTAGAAAAGTCATAGCACACCTCTCCTCAATAAGCCGGTCGATTTGACACCTCATTCGTGGGTCTACGACAAAAACTGCGGGACGAGTTACGCGCCAAAGTTTTGTTCAGGTGAATAGTAATTACAATACTAGAATGTACATTTCCTGAAGAAAATGTGAATGGTGCTTGCAGTGGCAAAAATCGGCACCGGTTGCTAGGGTGTTGTAATTGGTTGCTAGGGCGTGGCTATGAAGTTGCTGTGTCACTACTTATTGGCTGGCCGAATCAAAAGAGCCCAGCCCCAAGTCTCTATGACCTTCTGATCCAAAGATATAATCTCACAGATTTTGACCCAATGTTAAGTCTATGGGAGTTTCTCAGCCGTTTTTATCGTACACTGTGCGAACATCGTACACCCGATCACTTAGAAAAGTCATAGCACACCTCTCCTCAATAAGCCGGTCGATTTGACACCTCATTTGTGGGTCTACGACAAACGGTGCGGGACGAGTTATGCGCCAAAGTTTTGTCTAGGTGAATAGTAATTACAATACTAGAATGTACATTTCCTGAAGAAAATGTGAATGGTGCTTGCAGTGGCAAAATTCGGCACCGGTTGCTAGGGTGCTGTAATTGGTTGCTAGGGTGTGGCTATGAAGTTGCTGTGTCACTACTTATTGGCTGGCCGAATCAAAAGATCCCAGCTCCAAGTCTCTATGACCATCTAAACCAAAGATATGATCTCACAGATTTGGCCCCCATGTTATGTCTTTGGGAGTTTTTTCAGCCGTTTTTTGGTACGGTGTGCGAACATCGTACACCCAATCGCTTAGAAAAGTCATAGCACACCTCTCCTCAATAAGCCGGTCGATTTGACACCTCATTCGTGGGTCTACGACAAAAACTGCGGGACGAGTTACGCGCCAAAGTTTTGTTCAGGTGAATAGTAATTACAATACTAGAATGTACATTTCCTAAAGAAAATGTGAATGGTGCTTGCAGTGGCAAAACACCGGACTCGGTTGGTAGGGTGCTGTAATTGGTTGCTAGGGCATGGCTATGAAGTTGCTGTGTCACTACTTATTGGCTGGCCGAATCAAAAGAGCCCAGCCCCAAGTCTCTACGAACTTCTGATCCAAAGATATGATCTCACAGATTTGGACCCCATGTTAAGTCTATGGGAGTTTTTTCAGCCATTTTTTTCGTACGCTGTGCGAACATCGTACACCCGATCGCTTAGAAAAGTCATAGCACACCTCTCCTCAATAAGCCGGTCGATTTGACACCTCATTTGTGGGTCTAGGACAAACGGTGCGGGACGAGTTACGCGCCAAAGTTTTGTTCAGGTGAATAGTAATTACAATACTAGAATGTACATTTCCTGAAGAAAATGTGAATGGTGCTTGCAGTGGCAAAATTCGGCACCGGTTGCTAGGGTGCTGTAATTGGTTGCTAGGGTGTGGCTATGAAGTTGCTGTGTCACTACTTATTGGCTGGCCGAATCAAAAGATCCCAGCTCCAAGTCTCTATGACCATCTAAACCAAAGATATGATCTCACAGATTTGGCCCCCATGTTAAGTCTATGGGAGTTTTTTCAGCCGTTTTTTTGTACGCTGTGCGAACATCGTACACCCAATCGCTTAGAAAAGTCATAGCACACCTCTCCTCAATAAGCCGGTCGATTTGACACCTCATTCGTGGGTCTACGACAAAAACTGCGGGACGAGTTACGCGCCAAAGTTTTGTTCAGGTGAATAGTAATTACAATACTAGAATGTACATTTCCTGAAGAAAATGTGAATGGTGCTTGCAGTGGCAAAATTCGGCACCGGTTGCTAGGGTGCTGTAATTGGTTGCTAGGGCGTGGCCATAAAGTCATTACTTATTGGCGGCTTGATAGGCCGAGCCAAAGAGCCCAGCCCCAAGTCTCTATGACCATCTAAACCAAAGATATGATCTCACAGATTTGGCCCCCATGTTAAGTCTATGGGAGTTTTTTCAGCCGTTTTTCGTACGCTGTGCGAACATCGTACACCCGATCGCTTAGAAAAGTCATAGCACACCTCTCCTCAATAAGCCGGTCGATTTGACACCTCATTCGTGGGTCTACGACAAAAACTGCGGGACGAGTTACGCGCCAAAGTTTTGTTCAGGTGAATAGTAATTACAATACTAGAATGTACATTTCCTGAAGAAAATGTGAATGGTGCTTGCAGTGGCAAAATTCGGCACCGGTTGCTAGGGTGCTGTAATTGGTTGCTAGGGCGTGGCCATAAAGTCATTACTTATTGGCGGCTTGATAGGCCGAGCCAAAAGAGCCCAGCCCCAAGTCTCTATGACCATCTAAACCAAAGATATGATCTCACAGATTTGGCCCCCATGTTAAGTCTATGGGAGTTTTTTCAGCCGTTTTATCGTATGCTGTGCGAAAATCGTACACCCAATCGCTTAGAAAAGTCATAGCACACCTCTCCTCAATAAGCCGGTCGCTTTGACACTTCATTCGTGGGTCTACGACAAACGGTGCGGGACGAGTTACGCGCCAAAGTTTTGTTCAGGTGAATAGTAATTACAATACTAGAATGTACATTTCCTGAAGAAAATGTGAATGGTGCTTGCAGTGGCAAAACTATGCTAACATAATTACCGTCCTGCTAGGATGTTTTTAGCAAGATGCTAACATGATTAGCATGTTGCTATCATGATGCTAACACCCTTAACATGCTGCTAACATGTTTTAAACAATATGCTAATCATGTTAGCATAATGCTAGCAACATGCTAACATGATTAGCATGGTTTTAACAAGATGATAACATGATTAGCATGTTTGCTAGCATGATGCTAACATGATTAGCATGCTACTAACATGATGCTAACACAATTAGCATGTTACCAGCATGATGCTAACACATTTTTACTAGTTTGTGTCATGTTTAAACCCTAAGCTAATCACTATTAGCATGTAGCTATTCACTGCTAGCATGTGTAGCATGTTGGAAGTCCAGTTTGCTAGCATTAGTCAAAAGAGCCATCCGCCATGTCTCTATGATGCTCTGATGCAGAGATATAGATATTGCTAAACGGTTGCTAGGGTACTCTGTTTGGTTGCTAGGGAGTGGCTTGGCAGCTACCAATGATGATACTCCAAAGGCTGCTTGACAATATAAACCAACACCCATGTCTTTACGATGTTCTGATGCAGAGATATAGATCTTGCAAAACAGTTGCTAGGGTACTCTGTTTGGTTGCTAGGGAGTGGCTTGGCAGCTGCCAGTAATGATAAACCAAAGGCTGCTTGCCAGTATGAATGATATAAACCAACCCCCATGCCTCTATGATATTCAGATTTGAAGATATCTGCCTATGCTTTGGGTTGCTAGGGTGCTCTAAAATGGTTGCTAAGGCGTGGCTATGATGGCTTTAAGGTTATTTGTGATTGGCGGTTTGCTGCCTTGAGTCAAACGAGCCCACCCTTATGTTTGTATGACACTCCTATCCAAAGATATTCCTTTGATCTTTTTCAATGGAAGTCTATGGAGCTTGTTACTAAGGTACTCTCTATGGTTGCTAGGGCGTGGCTTGATAGCTTTAAAATTATCTTGATAGACTGATTGGTTGCCTGAGTAAAATGAGCCCACCCCCTTGTCTCTATGACATTGTGATCCAGAGTTATGACTTGTCAAAGTTCGTCCCAATGTTAAGTCTATGGGATTTTTCGCCCGATTTTTCGCCCGTCGGATGAACATCGTACACCCGATCGCTTATAAAAGTCATAGCACACCTCTCCTCAATAAGCCGGTCGATTTGACACCTCATTCATGGGTCTAGGACAAAAGCTGCGGGAGGAGTAGCGCGCCAAAATTTTGTGTGGAATAATAATAATAATAATAATAATAATAATAAGTATGCAGGAGAATAAGAATGGAGCTTTGCCTTTGGCAAGCACCATTAACTAGAATGTACATTTCCTGAAGAAAATGTGAATGGTGCTTGCAGTGGCAAAACTCGGCACTCTTGATTAGCATGATGGTAGCATGATGCTAACACCCTTAGCATATTGCTAGGATGTGTTTACCAAGATGCTAATCATGTTAGCATAATGCTAGCAACATGCTAACATGATTAGCATGTTGCCACCATGATGTTAACACCCGTAGCATACTGTTAACATGTTTTTAGCAAGATGCTAACCATGTTAGCATAATGTTAACAACATGCTAACATGATTAGCATGTTTGCTAACATGATTAGCATGCTACTATCATCATGCTAACACATTTTCACTAGTTTGTGTCATGTTTAAACCCTAAGCTAATCACTATTAGCATGTAGCTATTCACTGCTAGCATGTGTATCATGTTGGAAGTCCAGATTGCTAGCATGAGTCAAAAGAGCCAACCGCCATGTCTCTATGATGCTCTGATGCAGAGATATAGGTCTTGCTAAACAGTTGCTAGGGTACTCTGTTTGGTTGCTAGGGAGTGGCTTGGCAGCTGCCAATGATGATACTCCAAAGGCTGCTTGACAATATAAACCAACCCCCATGTCTGTACGATGTTCTGATGCAGAGATATACATCTTGAAAAACGGTTGCTAGGGTACTCTGTTTGGTTGCTAGGGAGTGGCTTGGCAGCTGCCAATGATGATACATCAAAGGCTGCTTGCCAGTATGAATGATATAAACCAACCCCCATGCCTGTATGATATTCAGATTTGAAGATATCCCCTCTATGCTTTGGGTTGCTAGGGTGCTCTAAATGGTTGCTAGGGCGTGGCTATGAAGTGTTGAAGGTGATTCGTGATTGGCCGTTTGCTGCCCCGAGTCAAATGAGCCCACCCTCATGTTTCTATGACACTCCTATCCAAAGATATTCATTTGATCTTTTTCAATGGAAGTCTATGGAACTTGTTGCTATGGTGCTCTATATGGTTGCTAGGGCGTGGCTTGATAGCTTCACAATGATCCTGAGAGACTGATTGGTTGCCTGAGTAAAATGAGCCCACCCCCTTGTCTCTAAGACATTGTGATCCAGAGTTATGTTCAATACAAAATCCCTATGTAATTTCCCATAGTAGGAAAAACCCAGTACTTCCTGGTTCATGGGCACGGCTTCACCATAGTATGTCTATGGGGCAACTTTGGGCAGCTCTTGCGCCCCAGGGGTACAACTTACACCCAGTTTTGAGGTATGGCCTGACAGAGCTTGCTAGCCTCTTCAAACGTGGTAACCCACATGTTTCTACGAAATTCTCACTCGGAGCAATAACTCGTCAAAATTTGTCGCAATGCAAAGTCTATGGGATTTTTTCGCTACTTTTTCGCCCGCTGGACGAACATCGTACACCCGATCGCTTATAAAAGTCATAGCACAGGTCTCCTCAATAAGCCGGTCGATTTGACACCTGATTCATTGGTCTAGGACAAAAACTGTGGGAGGAGTAGCGCGCCAAACTTTTGTCCAGAAAAATAATTATAATAATAAGTATGAGCAATAATAAGAATGGAGCTTTGCCTATGGCAAGCACCATTAACTAGAATGTACATTTCCTGAAGAAAATGTGAATGGTGCTTGCAGTGGCAAAATTCGGCACCGGTTGCTAGGGTGCTGTAATTGGTTGCTAGGGCGTGGCCATAAAGTCACTACTTATTGGCGGCTTGATAGGCCGAGCCAAAAGAGCCCAGCCCCAAGTCTCTATGACCATCTAAACCAAAGATATGATCTCACAGATTTGGCCCCCATGTTAAGTCTATGGGAGTTTTTTCAGCCGTTTTTTCGTACGCTGTGCGAACATCGTACACCTAATCGCTTAGAAAAGTCATAGCACACCTCTCCTCAATAAGCCGGTCGATTTGACACCTCATTCGTGGGTCTACGACAAAAACTGCGGGACGAGTTACGCGCCAAAGTTTTGTTCAGGTGAATAGTAATTACAATACTAGAATGTACATTTCCTGAAGAAAATGTGAATGGTGCTTGCAGTGGCAAAACTCGGCACTCTTGATTAGCATGATGGTAGCATGATGCTAACACCCTTAGCATATTGCTAGGATGTGTTTACCAAGATGCTAATCATGTTAGCATAATGCTAGCAACATGCTAACATGATTAGCATGTTGCCACCATGATGTTAACACCCGTAGCATACTGTTAACATGTTTTTAGCAAGATGCTAACCATGTTAGCATAATGTTAACAACATGCTAACATGATTAGCATGTTTGCTAACATGATTAGCATGCTACTATCATCATGCTAACACATTTTCACTAGTTTGTGTCATGTTTAAACCCTAAGCTAATCACTATTAGCATGTAGCTATTCACTGCTAGCATGTGTATCATGTTGGAAGTCCAGATTGCTAGCATGAGTCAAAAGAGCCAACCGCCATGTCTCTATGATGCTCTGATGCAGAGATATAGGTCTTGCTAAACAGTTGCTAGGGTACTCTGTTTGGTTGCTAGGGAGTGGCTTGGCAGCTGCCAATGATGATACTCCAAAGGCTGCTTGACAATATAAACCAACCCCCATGTCTGTACGATGTTCTGATGCAGAGATATACATCTTGAAAAACGGTTGCTAGGGTACTCTGTTTGGTTGCTAGGGAGTGGCTTGGCAGCTGCCAATGATGATACATCAAAGGCTGCTTGCCAGTATGAATGATATAAACCAACCCCCATGCCTGTATGATATTCAGATTTGAAGATATCCCCTCTATGCTTTGGGTTGCTAGGGTGCTCTAAATGGTTGCTAGGGCGTGGCTATGAAGTGTTGAAGGTGATTCGTGATTGGCCGTTTGCTGCCCCGAGTCAAATGAGCCCACCCTCATGTTTCTATGACACTCCTATCCAAAGATATTCATTTGATCTTTTTCAATGGAAGTCTATGGAACTTGTTGCTATGGTGCTCTATATGGTTGCTAGGGCGTGGCTTGATAGCTTCACAATGATCCTGAGAGACTGATTGGTTGCCTGAGTAAAATGAGCCCACCCCCTTGTCTCTAAGACATTGTGATCCAGAGTTATGTTCAATACAAAATCCCTATGTAATTTCCCATAGTAGGAAAAACACAGTACTTCCTGGTTCATGGGCACGGCTTCACCATAGTATGTCTATGGGGCAACTTTGGGCAGCTCTTGCGCCCCAGGGGTACAACTTACACCCAGTTTTGAGGTATGGCCTGACAGAGCTTGCTAGCCTCTTCAAACGTGGTAACCCACATGTTTCTACGAAATTCTCACTCGGAGCAATAACTCGTCAAAATTTGTCGCAATGCAAAGTCTATGGGATTTTTTTCGCTACTTTTTCGCCCGCTGGACGAACATCGTACACCCGATCGCTTATAAAAGTCATAGCACAGGTCTCCTCAATAAGCCGGTCGATTTGACACCTGATTCATTGGTCTAGGACAAAAACTGTGGGAGGAGTAGCGCGCCAAACTTTTGTCCAGAAAAATAATTATAATAATAAGTATGAGCAATAATAAGAATGGAGCTTTGCCTATGGCAAGCACCATTAACTAGAATGTACATTTCCTGAAGAAAATGTGAATGGTGCTTGCAGTGGCAAAATTCGGCACCGGTTGCTAGGGTGCTGTAATTGGTTGCTAGGGCGTGGCCATAAAGTCACTACTTATTGGCGGCTTGATAGGCCGAGCCAAAAGAGCCCAGCCCCAAGTCTCTATGACCATCTAAACCAAAGATATGATCTCACAGATTTGGCCCCCATGTTAAGTCTATGGGACTTTTTTCAGCCGTTTTTTCGTACGCTGTGCGAACATCGTACACCTAATCGCTTAGAAAAGTCATAGCACACCTCTCCTCAATAAGCCGGTCGATTTGACACCTCATTCGTGGGTCTACGACAAAAACTGCGGGACGAGTTACGCGCCAAAGTTTTGTTCAGGTGAATAGTAATTACAATACTAGAATGTACATTTCCTGAAGAAAATGTGAATGGTGCTTGCAGTGGCAAAACTCGGCACTCTTGATTAGCATGATGGTAGCATGATGCTAACACCCTTAGCATATTGCTAGGATGTGTTTACCAAGATGCTAATCATGTTAGCATAATGCTAGCAACATGCTAACATGATTAGCATGTTGCCACCATGATGTTAACACCCGTAGCATACTGTTAACATGTTTTTAGCAAGATGCTAACCATGTTAGCATAATGTTAACAACATGCTAACATGATTATGATGTTTGCTAACATGATTAGCATGCTACTATCATCATGCTAACACATTTTCACTAGTTTGTGTCATGTTTAAACCCTAAGCTAATCACTATTAGCATGTAGCTATTCACTGCTAGCATGTGTATCATGTTGGAAGTCCAGATTGCTAGCATGAGTCAAAAGAGCCAACCGCCATGTCTCTATGATGCTCTGATGCAGAGATATAGGTCTTGCTAAACAGTTGCTAGGGTACTCTGTTTGGTTGCTAGGGAGTGGCTTGGCAGCTGCCAATGATGATACTCCAAAGGCTGCTTGACAATATAAACCAACCCCCATGTCTGTACGATGTTCTGATGCAGAGATATACATCTTGAAAAACGGTTGCTAGGGTACTCTGTTTGGTTGCTAGGGAGTGGCTTGGCAGCTGCCAATGATGATACATCAAAGGCTGCTTGCCAGTATGAATGATATAAACCAACCCCCATGCCTGTATGATATTCAGATTTGAAGATATCCCCTCTATGCTTTGGGTTGCTAGGGTGCTCTAAATGGTTGCTAGGGCGTGGCTATGAAGTGTTGAAGGTGATTCGTGATTGGCCGTTTGCTGCCCCGAGTCAAATGAGCCCACCCTCATGTTTCTATGACACTCCTATCCAAAGATATTCATTTGATCTTTTTCAATGGAAGTCTATGGAACTTGTTGCTATGGTGCTCTATATGGTTGCTAGGGCGTGGCTTGATAGCTTCACAATGATCCTGAGAGACTGATTGGTTGCCTGAGTAAAATGAGCCCACCCCCTTGTCTCTAAGACATTGTGATCCAGAGTTATGTTCAATACAAAATCCCTATGTAATTTCCCATAGTAGGAAAAACACAGTACTTCCTGGTTCATGGGCACGGCTTCACCATAGTATGTCTATGGGGCAACTTTGGGCAGCTCTTGCGCCCCAGGGGTACAACTTACACCCAGTTTTGAGGTATGGCCTGACAGAGCTTGCTAGCCTCTTCAAACGTGGTAACCCACATGTTTCTACGAAATTCTCACTCGGAGCAATAACTCGTCAAAATTTGTCGCAATGCAAAGTCTATGGGATTTGTTTCGCTACTTTTTCGCCCGCTGGACGAACATCGTACACCCGATCGCTTATAAAAGTCATAGCACAGGTCTCCTCAATAAGCCGGTCGATTTGACACCTGATTCATTGGTCTAGGACAAAAACTGTGGGAGGAGTAGCGCGCCAAACTTTTGTCCAGAAAAATAATTATAATAATAAGTATGAGCAATAATAAGAATGGAGCTTTGCCTATGGCAAGCACCATTAACTAGAATGTACATTTCCTGAAGAAAATGTGAATGGTGCTTGCAGTGGCAAAATTCGAAACCCGGTTGCTAGGGTGCTGTAATTGGTTACTAGGGCATGGCTATGAAGTTGCTGTGCCACTACTTATTGGCTGCTTGATAGGCCGAGTCAAAAGAGCCCAGCCCCAAGTCTCTATGACCTTCTGATCCAAAGATATGATCTCACAGATTTGGTCCCCATGTTATGTCTATGGGACATTTTTCAGACAATTTTTCGTCCGCTGTGCGAACATCGTACACCCGATCGCTTAGAAAAGTCATAGCACACCTCTCCTCAATAAGCCGGTCGATTTGACACCTCATTCGTGGGTCTACGACAAACGGTGCGGGACGAGTTACGCGCCAAAGTTTTGTTCAGGTGAATAGTAATTACAATACTAGAATGTACATTTCCTGAAGAAAATGTGAATGGTGCTTGCAGTGGCAAAATTCGGCACCGGTTGCTAGGGTGCTGTAATTGGTTGCTAGGGCGTGGCTATGAAGTTGCTGTGTCACTACTTATTGGCTGGCCGAATCAAAAGAGCCCAGCCCCAAGTCTCTATGACCTTCTGATCCAAAGATATGATCTCACAGATTTTGACACAATGTTAAGTCTATGGGAGGTTTTTTCAGCCGTTTTTTTCGTACGCTGTGCGAACATCGTACACCTAATCGCTTAGAAAAGTCATAGCACACCTCTCCTCAATAAGCCGGTCGATTTGACACCTCATTTGTGGGTCTACGTCAAACGGTGCGGGACGAGTTACGCGCCAAAGTTTTGTTCAGGTGAATAGTAATTACAATACTAGAATGTACATTTCCTGAAGAAAATGTGAATGGTGCTTGCAGTGGCAAAATTCGGCACCGGTTGCTAGGGTGCTGTAATTGGTTGCTAGGGCGTGGCTATGAAGTTGCTGTGTCACTACTTATTGGCGGCTTGATAGGCCGAGCCAAAAGAGCCCAGCCCCAAGTCTCTATGACCATCTAAACCAAAGATATGATCTCACAGATTTGGCCCCCATGTTAAGTCTATGGGACTTTTTTCAGCCGTTTTTTCGTACGCTGTGCGAACATCGTACACCTAATCGCTTAGAAAAGTCATAGCACACCTCTCCTCAATAAGCCGGTCGATTTGACACCTCATTCGTGGGTCTACGACAAAAACTGCGGGACGAGTTACGCGCCAAAGTTTTGTTCAGGTGAATAGTAATTACAATACTAGAATGTACATTTCCTGAAGAAAATGTGAATGGTGCTTGCAGTGGCAAAAATCGGCACCGGTTGCTAGGGTGTTGTAATTGGTTGCTAGGGCGTGGCTATGAAGTTGCTGTGTCACTACTTATTGGCTGGCCGAATCAAAAGAGCCCAGCCCCAAGTCTCTATGACCTTCTGATCCAAAGATATAATCTCACAGATTTTGACCCAATGTTAAGTCTATGGGAGTTTTCTCAGCCGTTTTTATCGTACACTGTGCGAACATCGTACACCCGATCACTTAGAAAAGTCATAGCACACCTCTCCTCAATAAGCCGGTCGATTTGACACCTCATTTGTGGGTCTACGACAAACGGTGCGGGACGAGTTATGCGCCAAAGTTTTGTTCAGGTGAATAGTAATTACAATACTAGAATGTACATTTCCTGAAGAAAATGTGAATGGTGCTTGCAGTGGCAAAATTCGGCACCGGTTGCTAGGGTGCTGTAATTGGTTGCTAGGGTGTGGCTATGAAGTTGCTGTGTCACTACTTATTGGCTGGCCGAATCAAAAGATCCCAGCTCCAAGTCTCTATGACCATCTAAACCAAAGATATGATCTCACAGATTTGGCCCCCATGTTAAGTCTATGGGAGTTTTTTCAGCCGTTTTTTTGTACGCTGTGCGAACATCGTACACCCAATCGCTTAGAAAAGTCATAGCACACCTCTCCTCAATAAGCCGGTCGATTTGACACCTCATTCGTGGGTCTACGACAAAAACTGCGGGACGAGTTACGCGCCAAAGTTTTGTTCAGGTGAATAGTAATTACAATACTAGAATGTACATTTCCTAAAGAAAATGTGAATGGTGCTTGCAGTGGCAAAACACCGGACTCGGTTGGTAGGGTGCTGTAATTGGTTGCTAGGGCATGGCTATGAAGTTGCTGTGTCACTACTTATTGGCTGGCCGAATCAAAAGAGCCCAGCCCCAAGTCTCTACGAACTTCTGATCCAAAGATATGATCTCACAGATTTGGACCCCATGTTAAGTCTATGGGAGTTTTTTCAGCCATTTTTTTCGTACGCTGTGCGAACATCGTACACCCGATCGCTTAGAAAAGTCATAGCACACCTCTCCTCAATAAGCCGGTCGATTTGACACCTCATTTGTGGGTCTAGGACAAACGGTGCGGGACGAGTTACGCGCCAAAGTTTTGTTCAGGTGAATAGTAATTACAATACTAGAATGTACATTTCCTGAAGAAAATGTGAATGGTGCTTGCAGTGGCAAAACTCGGCACTCTTGATTAGCATGATGCTAACATAATTACCGTCCTGCTAGGATGTTTTTATCAAGATGCTAACATGATTAGCATGTTGCTTAGCAACATGCTAACATGATTAGCATAATGCTAGCATGATGCTAGCATGATTACCATGTTGCTAGCATGTTTTTAACAAGATGCTAACATAATTAGCATGTTTGCTAGCATGATGCTAACATGATTAGCATGCTACTAGCATGATGCTAACACAATTAGCATGTTACCAGCATGATGTAACACATTTTTACTAGTTTGTGTCATGTTTAAACCCTAAGCTAATCACTATTAGCATGTAGCTATTCACTGCTAGCATGTGTAGCATGTTGGAAGTTCAGTTTGCTAGCATGAGTCAAAAGAGCCAACCGCCATGTCTCTATGATGCTCTGATGCAGAGATATAGATCTTGCTAAACGGTTGCTAGGGTACTCTGTTTGGTTGCTAAGGAGTGGCTTGGCAGCTACCAATGATGATACTCCAAAGGCTGCTTGACAATATAAACCAACCCCCATGTCTTTATGATGTTCTGATGCAGAGATATAGATCTTGCAAAACGGTTGCTAGGGTACTCTGTTTGGTTGCTAGGGAGTGGCTTGGCAGCTGCTAGTAATGATAAACCAAAGGCTGCTTGCCAGTATAAATGATATAAACCAACCCCAATGCCTCTATGATATTCAGATTTGAAGATATCTGCCTATGCTTTGGGTTGCTGGGGTGCTTTAAATGGTTGCTAAGGCGTGGCTATGATGTCTTTAAGGTGATTTGTGATTGGCGGTTTGCTGCCTCCAGTCGAATGAGCCCACCCTCTTGTTTGTACGACACTTCTATCCAAAGATATTCATTTGATCTTTTTCAATGGAAGTCAATGGAACTTGTTGCTATGGTGCTCTATATGGTTGCTAGGGCGTGGCTTGATAGCTTCACAATGATCCTGAGAGACTGATTGGTTGCCTGAGTAAAATGGGCCCACCCCCTTGTCTCTATGACATTGTGATCCAGAGTTATGTTCAATACAAAATCCCTATGTAATTTCCCATAGTAGGAAAAACACAGTACTTCCTGGTTCATGGGCACGGCTTCACCATAGTATGTCTATGGGGCAACTTTGGGCAGCTCTTGTGCCCCAGGGGTACAACTTACACCCCATTTTGAGGTATGGTCTGAGAGAGCCTATCAGGCTCTTCAAACGTGGTAACCCACATGTTTCTATGAAATTCTCGTTAGGAGCTATTACTCATCAAAGTTTGTCCCAATGCAAAGTCTATGGGATTTTTTTCGCTACTTTTTCGCCCGCCGGACGAACATCGTACACCCGATCGCTTATAAAAGTCATAGCACACCTGTCCTCAATGAGCCGGTCGATTTGACACCTCATTCATGGGTCTATGACAAAAACTGCGGGAGGAGTAGCGCGCAGAAATTGTGTCCAGAAGAAGAAGAAGAAGAATAATAAGTATGCAGAAGAATAAGAATGGAGCTTTGCCTTTGGCAAGCACCATTAACTAGAATGTACATTTCCTGAAGAAAATGTGAATGGTGCTTGCAGTGGCAAAACTCGGCACTCTTGATTAGCATGATGCTAACATAATTACCGTCCTGCTAGGATGTTTTTATCAAGATGCTAACATGATTAGCATGTTGCTAGCATTATGCTAACACCCTTAGCATGCTGCTAGCATGTTTTTAGAAAGATGCTAATCATGTTAGCATTATGCTATGCAACATGCTAACATGATTAGCATTTGTTGCTTAGATAATGCTAACACCCTTAGCATGTGCCAGTTTAAGATGTTTTTAGAAAGATGCTAATCATGTTAGCATAATGTTAAGCAACATGCTAACATGATTAGCATAATGCTAGCATGATGCTAGCATGATTACCATGTTGCTAGCATGTTTTTAACAAGATGCTAACATAATTAGCATGTTTGCTAGCATGATGCTAACATGATTAGCATGCTACTAGCATGATGCTAACACAATTAGCATGTTACCAGCATGATGTAACACATTTTTACTAGTTTGTGTCATGTTTAAACCCTAAGCTAATCACTATTAGCATGTAGCTATTCACTGCTAGCATGTGTAGCATGTTGGAAGTTCAGTTTGCTAGCATGAGTCAAAAGAGCCAACCGCCATGTCTCTATGATGCTCTGATGCAGAGATATAGATCTTGCTAAACGGTTGCTAGGGTACTCTGTTTGGTTGCTAAGGAGTGGCTTGGCAGCTACCAATGATGATACTCCAAAGGCTGCTTGACAATATAAACCAACCCCCATGTCTTTATGATGTTCTGATGCAGAGATATAGATCTTGCAAAACGGTTGCTAGGGTACTCTGTTTGGTTGCTAGGAGTGGCTTGGCAGCTGCTAGTAATGATAAACCAAAGGCTGCTTGCCAGTATAAATGATATAAACCAACCCCAATGCCTCTATGATATTCAGATTTGAAGATATCTGCCTATGCTTTGGGTTGCTGGGGTGCTTTAAATGGTTGCTAAGGCGTGGCTATGATGTCTTTAAGGTGATTTGTGATTGGCGGTTTGCTGCCTCCAGTCGAATGAGCCCACCCTCTTGTTTGTACGACACTTCTATCCAAAGATATTCATTTGATCTTTTTCAATGGAAGTCAATGGAACTTGTTGCTATGGTGCTCTATATGGTTGCTAGGGCGTGGCTTGATAGCTTCACAATGATCCTGAGAGACTGATTGGTTGCCTGAGTAAAATGGGCCAAACCCCTTGTCTCTATGACATTGTGATCCAGAGTTATGTTCAATACAAAATCCCTATGTAATTTCCCATAGTAGGAAAAACACAGTACTTCCTGGTTCATGGGCACGGCTTCACCATAGTATGTCTATGGGGCAACTTTGGGCAGCTCTTGTGCCCCAGGGGTACAACTTACACCCCATTTTGAGGTATGGTCTGAGAGAGCCTATCAGGCTCTTCAAACGTGGTAACCCACATGTTTCTATGAAATTCTCGTTAGGAGCTATTACTCATCAAAGTTTGTCCCAATGCAAAGTCTATGGGATTTTTTTCGCTACTTTTTCGCCCGCCGGACGAACATCGTACACCCGATCGCTTATAAAAGTCATAGCACACCTGTCCTCAATGAGCCGGTCGATTTGACACCTCATTCATGGGTCTATGACAAAAACTGCGGGAGGAGTAGCGCGCAGAAATTGTGTCCAGAAGAAGAAGAAGAAGAATAATAAGTATGCAGAAGAATAAGAATGGAGCTTTGCCTTTGGCAAGCACCATTAACTAGAATGTACATTTCCTGAAGAAAATGTGAATGGTGCTTGCAGTGGCAAAACACCGGCACCGGTTGCTAGGGTGCTGTAATTGGTTGCTAGGGCGTGGCCATAAAGTCATTACTTATTGGCGGCTTGATAGGCCGAGCCAAAAGAGCCCAGCCCCAAGTCTCTATGACCATCTAAACCAAAGATATGATCTCACAGATTTGGCCCCCATGTTAAGTCTATGGGAGTTTTTTCAGCCGTTTTTTCGTACGCTGTGCGAACATCGTACACCCGATCGCTTAGAAAAGTCATAGCACACCTCTCCTCAATAAGCCGGTCGATTTGACACCTCATTCGTGGGTCTACGACAAAAACTGCGGGACGAGTTACGCGCCAAAGTTTTGTTCAGGTGAATAGTAATTACAATACTAGAATGTACATTTCCTGAAGAAAATGTGAATGGTGCTTGCAGTGGCAAAATTCGGCACCGGTTGCTAGGGTGCTGTAATTGGTTGCTAGGGCGTGGCCATAAAGTCATTACTTATTGGCGGCTTGATAGGCCGAGCCAAAAGAGCCCAGCCCCAAGTCTCTATGACCATCTAAACCAAAGATATGATCTCACAGATTTGGCCCCCATGTTAAGTCTATGGGAGTTTTTTCAGCCGTTTTATCGTATGCTGTGCGAAAATCGTACACCCAATCGCTTAGAAAAGTCATAGCACACCTCTCCTCAATAAGCCGGTCGCTTTGACACTTCATTCGTGGGTCTACGACAAACGGTGCGGGACGAGTTACGCGCCAAAGTTTTGTTCAGGTGAATAGTAATTACAATACTAGAATGTACATTTCCTAAAGAAAATGTGAATGGTGCTTGCAGTGGCAAAACACCGGACTCGGTTGGTAGGGTGCTGTAATTGGTTGCTAGGGCATGGCTATGAAGTTGCTGTGTCACTACTTATTGGCTGGCCGAATCAAAAGAGCCCAGCCCCAAGTCTCTACGAACTTCTGATCCAAAGATATGATCTCACAGATTTGGACCCCATGTTAAGTCTATGGGAGTTTTTTTCAGCCATTTTTTTTCGTACGCTGTGCGAACATCGTACACCCGATCGCTTAGAAAAGTCATAGCACACCTCTCCTCAATAAGCCGGTCGATTTGACACCTCATTTGTGGGTCTAGGACAAACGGTGCGGGACGAGTTACGCGCCAAAGTTTTGTTCAGGTGAATAGTAATTACAATACTAGAATGTACATTTCCTGAAGAAAATGTGAATGGTGCTTGCAGTGG